>NW_026521270.1:0-89513 GCF_021234435.1 Artibeus jamaicensis
TTTCTGTAAGACCCAAACACATTCGGGATTTCTGGTGGGAAGAGGCAATGTTTAGGCATCATCTAAGGTTCCTCTGAAACGTTGTTTACACCCGTATTTACTGCTCCTAGAATAATGCTGCAACAGCTTGTGAGAGATTGCCCCTTTGGATTTGGTTCTATCTTGATATCTCACCACAGGGGAACAGTTAAGTAAATGAAAGCCTGGTCACTTTCTGATGTATTATATAGTCATTAAACATGGAAGAATATGAAAAACACAGAGGGAAAAAAACACTACATGGAAAAACAGAAGACTGGTTACCAGGTTATGAGCTTAGGTGTGCGGTGGAACACCTGGACAGAATAAGTACAGGTGAACAGTCATGATCAGGACTGTAAGTAACCAGCTTCCTTTCCCTACACCTTCATGTCTACTTAAGAACACACATGGTGGAGCATGCACTCAGTGCTTACTGTTCAAACTTCTACAGAATGCCCTGAGTGACTATCAGCAAGACACTTTAACCACCAACACAACCTTTCTGTCAGCCTCTGGGCTACAGGACACCCCAGCTTCCAAACTCAGTTTCTGTGGAGCAAACTGTCACTCTACAGCTCTGACACCTGCCTCCTTCTCTGCTCCACCTCACCCTACTCTTTTTCCTTCACTACGATAAGCCTCTGCCAAACTCAGCCACCAACAACCATCAGAAACCCTGATCAGATATATTTCCAACCCAGACCTTCCCTCTGCACTATAAACATTTAGTCAATGACCTGCTACAGAATGTCCAACCAGTGGCTGTGACAAAGCAAACCTACTTGGCAATGTTCTATGACATACACTAGCACATTTAAGAGGACAGGGTGTCTGGAAGGAAAAACACAAATCCCAGGAACCTACTACCACACAAGGGAATGGCATGGCTTCAACGCTACCTGAAAGAATGATACAAGAATTCTGTTTCTCCACCCTTGTCCACTGATTCTAAAATATGTATTGCTTGTCCAGACCCAAATATCCAGCATGGATAAAGACAATTCTTCTGAGTTAACAGTGTCTCCTAGCACATCCAGATGCATGTTTGCCACGGGACTTCCCAATATGCAACTTGGTGCCCGAAGTGGCCTCACCAGCAGAACCAGACCAGAGCTGTGGCCCACAGCAAAATGGTACTGTGAGTTATAAAGGAGCCGGCTTGGAGAACACAGCATGATCTGAAAAACTGTAAATCGGTTGAGCCTATGAGTCAAGGTTATGAGGCTGCAACAGAGACCCTGGAGGACCAGCCCAGTGATGGTGCTGCTGACCCTCCCACCAGCCAGGAACTGGCCACAGCCCATGTCTACCTGACGCTCACTGTTCTGCCAGCAGCCTGGAGTTCCTCAAGGGCAATGTGAAAACAAGCAGGGATACCAAGTGTCAGGGAATGAATAACAGAAAATGCACCCCTCATTCTAGAAGTCGTGATCCTCAGAAAACTGTTAACTCCATCCCACAAAAGAGCAAAATAACATCAGCCAATACCAGACTCCACAGGACTCACAAATTCTACTTATGAGTGGAGGAAACTGAGAGAACCCCGGGCACTGACACCAGTAAGGGGAGAAACAGAATAACGGATGAAATGGGAAAAAGTCTTCAAACACAGGGACTGAGCTTCAATGTGCCAGGTGACGGCCCTACCTCTGATGAACAAGCTCTATGTCCATTTCCTGCTAACACCTTCCTTGGCCCCTTCCCATTCTATCATACCAGCAACACACTCAGAGTTCTCTAAAATAAAATGCCCACATCAAGAAATAAAATCCTTTTGAGTGCTAGATACCAGCACAACAGGGAAAGATATGAGGAAATTCTTAGTTCAGAAGTAAGCAAAAAAATTCACGTGTAAATGAAAAGCTACACCAAGACACTGGCACAAAATTCCCAGATTACCTGCAAGCCGTGCTCCCCGGCGTCATATTTGTTGTCACCGTCTAGTTGTTCTACTGCCACATAATCCACAAATGATTCAAATACTTTAAAGAGAGAAAGAGAAAGGTCAGCTGAAGTTATCAGTAAAGCTTCCATTATAATAAAGCCAACTCAAGTACATTTAGGAACACCAGGGAAGGGAATGTCAGTAACTGGCCTTGAGTGGTAACTCTCAGCCTCCAACACAGACCCGTTAAATGTGCCCTTCACACCTTCACCAATCTAACCAAGGTGAAAACCTTAAGGAGACTGACATGGTTTCCTGAAGGTCTTACAAATGGTAACAGGCAGTAAATAAATAGAAAAGATTAAAAAATAACAAGAGAGTATCTTACGATTTCAGGGCAGGGGTTCTTAGGACACAAAAAGCAAAGATGGATACACTGGGGATCACTAAAATTATCAGATTCTGTGAAACAAATGCCAACATTAGAAGAGTGAAAAGGTAAGCACAGGATGATCTCAGTCTGGGGGATGATCTCAGTAACTTCACCAAGAATTAGCATCCAGAGCACAGGAAGAACTCCTGCCGTAGTGGTGAAAGAAGAACAGGAACTGGCCTATTCTCCTGCACTGAACAAGTGAAACACTGGACTCTGTGGAAAACAACAGAGTTCACGCTTTGGACCACAGGCAGTGAAAGTGGTGGTCCCAGAGACAGCCTGTCGAGTGTCCCAGCTACTGTGTACTTTCCAGGCCACAGCACAGCAAAGAGAAACCCAAACAGGGCCGGCCATCCCAGAGACAACAAGGGGCCCAAGGCAGCTCCAATCTGTAGGAGAGAGTGCCCAAGAACAGAAAGTTGCACAGGAAGAGAGTTACAGAGGCTTGCAGGGGGTTCTCCTGGAGCCTTCTGTGACTGCTAATCACATTCAGTACAGTGAGGAAATCATCTGGGGCTGGAGAAAGAAGCATCGCAAGGATTGGGGAACAGCCCCCGGCACTCCTACAGCCTGGGACTAGTGGGTGTTCCCTCCCGCCATAGTGGAAAAGCCTCCTAAGTCAGGCACATCAGGCTCAAAACTCGGAAAGCTGTGGCCTCAGTTATGGGCACAAATTAGCTCTCAACTAGAAACTGTTGCACTCCCACAAACTGTTATAAAACCCTACACAAAACTTACAAAGCAAGCCTTGAAAAATACAAATCATTGCCAGGTAACTTAGCTGTGCCCCAGAACAAAGGATAAGAATATTCGATATCCAACAAGAATACACTCACAATGGCCGGCATCCAATAACACATTACCAGACACACAATGAGGCTGGAAAATACAGCCCATGGTAAAGACAAAGATGACTCAACAGAAGCAGACCCAGAAGTCACCGAGGTGACAGTTTGTAGACAAGGACACTAAGTTAGTATTAACTGTATTGCATTATGGTCAGGCAGTACCCAAACTGCCAGTAAGCACATGAAAAGGTGCTTATGATCAGGGAAGTATAACTTAAAACCAAGATAGCACCATATTCCCGCCAAAACGTCTAGTCTGGCAACTGACAGCTCTCACACAATTCTGGGGAGGAGGGCTGTGTGAAGATGATAAGGTTCACACTGTGGGAAACTTGCTGGCTTTACCTATTAACTTGAACATGTACAGTGTCCCCTGTAAGCCAGCCATCCCGCTCACCGTAAATGCAAATATATGTGCACCAGAAAGAGAAAAAACCAAGGTAGACAAGGGGCTCATGCCTACAGCTTCACACTATAAACAGTAGACAGTCCCAAAACTCTTGCAGTATGTCTGCAAGGTGAAATACTATAATCAATAAAAGTAACTAAATTATTGTTACTTGAAACATAGGTGAAATTCCACAGACATTATACTGAGCAAAGTAAATGAGAAACACTATAACCTACATAAGTATTTTCCACATGTAAATAATAACCTATAACAGGACATTAGAATCCCAAACAGTGGTCTCCTCTGAGAAGGATGTAGTGATGGGGAAGGACTGAGACAGGGCTGGGTGAGCCAGCAAAGTTCTGTTTCTTGACCTGACTCTCCACTCTGTGAGCTGTGTACTCATCATTTGGCAGTTTTCTCTCTACGCGCAAGCTTAATCAGGAGCACTTGCGTGAGTAAAGCTTGAATCACAACTAAATGATCAGATGGTCAGCAGGCAACTGTGTGCATAGAACTTACTGTTTTTCTTTCCTTTTATGCTCAGCTGGATATCATAATAATCTTCTCTTCTATCAGATCGATAGTCCACCTCTTTACACTGGATATAGGACTGCAAACGAGGGAAAGATGGCACAAGCATTATTAATCAGCAGAATGTACACATTTCAAAATCTTTTAAAATTATCCTTTTAAAGTGATAATCATTGGAGGAACAAGTATAAAGGACACAGGGACAATAACTAAGGGGGGTGGAAATGGGAGGGAGGTGGGGATCACGGGGCGGGTGGGCTGGGAATCGAGAAATAGAATACTGTACTTGAAAAATAACTAAATAAAATTTAAAAAAATAAAGTGATAATCACATACCACCATTTTGCCTCGGAATAACTTAGGTATGGTGCCTTCTACACATGTGCCTCTCATCTTATTTTCCACGTTATCAAGCAACTGGAAGAGAAAGTTTGGGCTTTAAGAGAATGTTATGCTTAATCAACATACGGTAATTTGCAATGTGACTAGGAAATTGCAATGGTCCAAGACATTCTAAGACTATAAATAGTATGACCTTTGGCATGCAATTATCAAAAACAAACAAAATCTTCTTTCTTGGTTGGATGGTTACAAAAATATCTACATGCAACAGTTGAGATTAACCCTCTAAACAGCCTCCGGAATGAATTAGTAATCTGTAGTGCCTTTAGAAGCATTTTTTATATTCATTTTACCTCTGTGGAAAAGCATGTAAATTGAGCACTAAACTTAACTCGTATTGGTCCACACCAAGAGATTAATGAGGTTGAGCCTGTCAACAGGATTGACTGGTTTGTCCATGGGTATTTAATGAACTGGATTCAATCCAGCTAGTGCTGCAAAAAGAAAACACACCTTGCCCAGCCAATCACCTTGAATAGCCATTTCATGTTTTGTGTGTGTGTTTGTGCATCTTTCATCACAACTGAAAGAATGGGAATTTGCTAGTGACTAGAGCTGGTTTTGGGGAGAATCACTCACACAGAGGTCTGCCTCAACCACAAGTTCTGTGCAAAGAAGGGGTCTGGATGCTGCAGGGTAATAACAGAAGTCACTCTTGCAAACTGAAGCCGGGGAGTCAGAACAGCTACTCCAGCCCATAACAACTCAAGTAGATATTCCAATTAACACATTATCCTACTACAATATTTAAATTCAAGTTTCCCCTCAGACTTCCCTCTCAAATAATTTTTTTATTCTTTCTGGCTTTTAAACTATATAAATGCGGCTTTTTTCCTTCTAGCCTAGTTTTGGGCCCGAACAAACATGGGCTCATCTAAATTATGGTAGCATGAAGTATGCCTGAGGTATTACTTGATAACAACTTCTGACAGTGCTTCAACATATTAAATGTCAGTAGTATGTACTTATAGCTGAAAACTTACCACGCGGCATAGCTCTTGAACATCATGTTGCATGAAGCTATCTAAAGTTTCCCACCTTGAAAAGATAAAGTGAACATTTATATATACCAAAGCACCCAAACTTCAAATAAGAGTAAATTAATAAGCAGTACAGATTAAAAACCACACTGCATAATCATCCATCCATTATTCTTAAGTTTACTTTCTGACATTATTTGGGAGGTTGCAATTCAAAGATAAACTGAGTTTTGTCAGGACACCCAAATGCTCACAACTTTATCTTGTTCTAAACAACTTACTGCAAGAGGAAGGCATGTTTGCAAGTAAGTATAGGAGGGGAAACCCAGCAATATCAGAATTTTTAAAATTGTATACTTATTCTTACATGTTTAAACTTCAGTCACCTTCAAAGTGCTCTCCATTTGATGCAATACACCTATCAAGACATTGTTTGCACTGCTCAAAACAGTTTTTGAGCTTGTCAGTTTTGATGCTTTTTAATGCTTCTGCCATTTTTTGTTTCACCTCTTCCACATGCTCAAAATGTTTCCCTTCCAGGATTTTTTTCATTCCCAGAAGAAAAAAAACACCACTTGGGGTAGAATTGGGTGAATACTGGGTATGGGGCACAAGGGGTCAGGCTGTTTTTGGTCAAAAACTGCTGAACACTCAGCATGGTGTGCGGCAGGTGCATTTGTAAATCACCCATCATGAAATGGGCAAACATGTTGAAAGGGTCTTCAAAAGAAATTCTCTGAAGTGGAACACAGTCTTGCACAACATCACCTAGTACACTGATACACATGGGTTCCTAGAACACACACCTAGAAGGGGAACCCAGTACTACAAGGGGGCTGCCCTCTAGAAGATAATTCCAATTTGGGGGGTTGTACCCCTCTGTAATTTATTTAAAATTTGTACATGTCCTTTTCTTTTAAAAAAATAATTTTGTTGTTGTTCAATTACAGTTGTCTGCATTTTCCCCCCACCACTTCCCTCCACCCTAGCCAAACCCATCTCCCTCCCATCCTTCCACCCTCCCCCTTGGTCATGGTCCATGTGTTCTTTGTAGTACTTCCTGAAACCCCTTCCTCCCAGATTGTTCTTAATTTCAATGTCTCTGATTATATTTTGTTTGCTTTTTTCTTTTTGTTGATTATTTTCCAGTTAAAGGTGAGATCATGTGGTATTTTTCCCTTACTGCCTGGCTTATTTCACTTAGCATAATGCTCTCCAGTTCCACCCATGCTGTCATAGAGGGTAGGAGCTCCTTCTTTCTCTCTGCTGCATAGTATTCCATTGTGTAAATGTACCATAGTTTTCTGATCCACTCATTTATTTAGGGCACTTACGTTGCTTCTAGCACTTGGCTATTGTAAATTGTGCTGCTATGAACATTGGGGTGCATAGGTTCTTTTGGACTGGTGTTTCAAGGGCTCTTAGGATATAATCCCAGCAGTGGAACTGCTGGGTCAAAAGGCAGTTCCATTTTTAGTTTTTTGAGGAAATTTCATGTTGTTTTCCACAGTGGCTGCACTAGTCTGCATTCCTACCAACAGTGCACTAGGGTTTCTTTTGCTCCACATCCTGTCCAACACTTGTTTATTGATTTGTTTCTGAAGGTTATTCTGACCAGTGTTAAGTAGTATCTCATTGTGGTTTTAATTTGCATCTCTGTGATGGCTAGTGATGCTAAGCATCTTTTCATATGTCTCTGGGCCCTGTGTATGTCCTCAATGGAGAATTGTCTGTTCAAGTCCTTGGCACATTTTTTAATTGGGTTGCTTGTCTTCTTAGAGTGGAGTCATATGAGTTCTTTATGTATTTGGAGATGAAACCCTTGTCTGAGGTATCACTGGCAAATATGTTTTCTCATACAGTTGGTTCTCTTTTCATTTTACTACTGTTTTCTTTAGCCATGCAAAGCTTTTTAGTTTGATGAGGTCCCATTTGTTTTTTTCTTTTCTTTATGTCCCTTGCTTTAGGGGACATATCAGTGAAGATGTTGCTGCGTGGAATGTCTGAAATTTTCCTGCCGATGTTTTCCTCTAGGACTTTAATGCTGTAACAACTTATATTTAAGTCTTTTATCCACCTTAAATTTATTTTGTGTATGGTGTAAGTTGTTGACTGAGTTTCCACTTGGTGATCGAGTTTCCTTTTTTTGCATGTAGCTGTCCAGATTTTCCAATACCAATTGCTGAAGAGGCTATTTTTATTCCATTTTATGCTTCTTCCCCCTTTGTCAAATGTTAATTGACCTTAGAAACTTAGGTTTATATCTGGGCTCTCTGTTCTATTCCATTAGCCTATGTGTCTGTTCTTATGTCAGAATGAGGCTGGTTTGATTATAGTGGTCTTATAATGCATTATGAGATCAGGTATTGTGATCCCCCCTACTTTGTTTTTCTTTCTCAAAATTGCTGCAACTATTTGGGGTCATTTATGGTTCCACATAAATTTCTAAATGCTCTATACCTGTGAAATGTATCATTGGTATTTTAATAGAAACTGCGTTGAATCTATAAATCACTTTGGGTAGTATGAACATTTTGATGATGTTAATTCTTCCAATTCATGAACATAATACATGTTTCCATTCATTTGTGTCTTCCTTAATTTCTTTCTTCAGTGTTGTATAGTTTTCTGAGTACAGGTCTTTTACCTCCTTAGTTAGGTTTATTCCTAGGTACTTCATTTTTCCTGTTGCTATATCAAATGGGATTTTTTTCCTGACTTCTGTTTCTAATATTTCATTTTTGGTGTGCAAAAATGCCTTTGATTTCTGAATATTGACTTTGTATCTCACTGCTTTGCCAAATTCACTATTAGGTCAAGTAGTTTTTTGGTGGAGTCTATAGTATTTTCTATATACACTATCATGTCATCTGTAATGACAGTTTTGCTTTTGGATCGTTGCTTTTACTCTTTTCCAATTTGGATACCTTTTATTCCTTTTTCTTGTTTGATTGCTCTGGCTAGGACTTCTGACACTATGTTGAATAGAAGTGGTGAAAGCAGGCATCCTTTTTTTGATCCTGATCTTAGTGGGAAGGCTGTAAGTGTTTACCCATTGAGTAGGATGTTGGCTGTAGGCCTCTCATATAAGGCCTTTATTAGGTTGAGGAATGCTCCCTCTATTCCCACTTGCTGAGTGTTTTTATCATAGATGGGTACTATACCTTATCAAATGCTTTTTCTACATCTATTGATATGATCATGCGATTTTTGTCTTTTGTTTATGTGATGTATTATACTTATTGGTTTGTGAATATCATACCATCATTGCATCCCCGGGATGAATCCCACTGGATCATGGTGTGTGATCTTTTTTATGTATCACTGGATGCGATTTGCCAATATTTTGTTAAGGATTTTAGTGTCTATGTTCATTAGCAATATGGGCTACAGTTTTCTTTCTTTGTTTTGTCTTTATCTGGTTTTGGGATTAGGATGATGCTGGCTTCATAACAAAAGTTTGTGAGTCTTCCATCTTCTTGAATTTTTTGGAATAATCTGTGAAGGATAGGGGTTAGCTCTTTCTCAAATGTTTTTTACAATTCTCCTGCAAAACTGTCTGGTCCAGGGCTTTTGTGTGTTGGAAGCTTTTTAATTATTGCTTCAATTTCATCAGTTGTTATTGGCTTACTACTTATTCATTCAGTTTTGGAAGACTATTTTTGTAGAAATTTGTTCATTTCACCTAGGTTTTTACATTTCTTGGCATATATATAGTTCTTCCAAGTAATTTCTTAAATCCTTTGTATTTCTGTGGTATCAGTTGCAATCTCTCCTCTTTCATTTATAATTGTGCTTATTTGGATCCTTTTTTTTCCTTGATGAGTCTGCTTAAAGGCTTGTCGATTTTATCTTTTCAAAGAATGAACTTCTAGATTTATTGATCCTGAGAATTGTGCTTTTGGCCTCTATGTCATTTAATTCTGCTCTGATCTTGGTTATTTCATCCTTCTACTTGCTCTGGACTGTCTTTGTTGTTGTTCCTCAGGTTCTTGTAGGTGTAGAGTTAGGTTGTTTATTTGAAATGTTTCTATCTTTTTAGGTAGGCCTGTATCACTATGAAGTTCCCTCTCAGGACTGCCTTAGCTGTGTCCCATACATTTTGAATTGTTGTGACTTCATTTTCATTTGTTGCCAGAAACTTTTTTGATTTC
This sequence comes from Artibeus jamaicensis, assembly GCF_021234435.1. Classification (NCBI taxonomy): domain Eukaryota; kingdom Metazoa; phylum Chordata; class Mammalia; order Chiroptera; family Phyllostomidae; genus Artibeus; species Artibeus jamaicensis. The sequence goes on from NW_026521270.1 coordinate 9,652, forward strand.
TTCCCTAAATATCTTTCTTGACCTATTCATTGTTTAATAGCATGCTATTCAATCTCCATGAGTTTGAGTGTTTGGGGGGGGTTTCCTTGAGGTTGATTTCCAGTTTCAGTCCCTTGTGGTTGGAGAAAATGTTTGGTATGATTTCAATTTTCTTGAATTTGTTGAAGATTGTTTTGCATCCTGTCATGTGGTCTATCTTTGAAAATGGTCCATTTGCATTTGAAAAGAATGTGTATTTTGCTTCTTTGGGATGGAGGGCTCTATATATATCAGTTAAGTTCATTTCATCTAGGGTGTTGTTCAGTGCCACAATCTCTTTGTTGATATTTTGTTTGGAAGATCTGTCCATTTTTGACAGTGGGGTGTTAAAATCCCCTACTATAATTGTGTTGCTGTCAATATCTTTCCTGAAGTCCTCCAATATTTTCTTTATGTATTTGGGTGCTCCTATGCTGGGTACATATATATTTACAATGTTTATGTCTCCTTGATGGATTCGTCCCTTGAGTATTATGAATTGACCTTTTGGGTCTCTTTTTATGGCTCTTTTTTTGAAGTCTATTTTGTTGGATATGAGTATTGCTGCCCTGGATTTTTTTTTCCCTGTCCATTTGCTTGGAATATTTGTTTCCAGCCCTTCACTTTCAGTCTGTATAGGTCTTTTGTTCTGAGGTGGGTCCCTTGTAGGCAGCATATGTGTGGGTCATGATTCCTTATCCATTCAGCTATTCTATGTCTTTTGATTGGGGCATTTAATCCATTTATATTTAAGGTTATTATTAATAGGTGCTTATTCATTGCTGTTTTTTCATACCTGTGTTCCTCTCTCTGTTTTTCTTCCTGTTCTTAAAGCAGACCCTTTAGCATCTCTTGCAGAGGTGGCTTGGAGGAGGTATATTCTTTGAGGCTTCTTTTGTCTGGGAAGCCCCTTATTCGCCTTCCATTTTAATTGAGAGCCTTGCTGGATAAACTAGTTTTGGTCGCAGGCCTCTGGTTTACATAACTTGGAATATTTCTTGCAATTCCCTTCTGGCTTGGAGCCTTTCCATTAAGAATTCAACTGCTAGTCTTATTGGGGCTCTCTTGTCTGTTTTTCCCTTGCTGCCGTTAAGATTCTCTGTCTTGGAATTTTGCCATTTTAATTATGATGTGTCTTGAAGTGGGCCTCTTTGGGTTCTTCTTGATGGAACTTTCTGTGCTTCCTGGATTTGTGTGACTTTTCTCTCTCATCAATCTAGGGAAGTTTTCCATTATTACTTTTTCAAACAGGTTTTCTATCCCTTGCTCTTCCTTTTCTCCTTCTGTGTATCCCTTTATACAGATATTATGTTTCATGTTGTCCTGCATTTCCCTTAACCCCTCTTCATTCTTTCTGAGCCTATTGTCCTTTTCTTGCTCTTTCTGAGTGTTTTTTTCTACCTTGTCCTCCAGTTTGCTGATCTGAACCTCTGCTTCACTAGCCTGCTTTTGATTCCTTCCACTGTGTTCTTTGGTTCAGAAATTATACTCTTCATTTCCTCTTGGCTCTTGTTGATAGTTTCTATTTCCTTTTTCATGTTGATATAGTTTGCACTGAGTTCATTGTAGTTTCCCTGTAGTTTTTGGTAATTTTCTTTCAGCTCATTAACCATGATAACCATGGCTTTGAACTCAATATCTGATAGTTGACTTGCCTCTATTTCATTTAGCATTCTTTCTGAGGCTTCCTCCTTTCCTTTCACTTGGGGATTGTTTCTTTGTCTTCCCACTGTTTGTGGGGCTCTTCTTGTTAGCCTCTGCTTCTTAAATTGATATGTTCTGAGTCCCTGGGTTTATGGCATGAACTTCTATGGTAGAATACCTGTGAGATTCAATGGTGCAGTCTCCTTGATCTACTGAGCTCACTGGTCTTGGGCTGCCATTTATGTTGGCTCTCTGTATGTCTTTGGGTTTTGATTGTTGTTGGGGCTTTCTTTGGTGGGTCCTTCCTCCAGCTGCTTAACTGAGGGTTACTCCATCCACTACATCTTGTATTCTGTTGTGCAGGTGTAGACAGATTGTGTTGAAGCTGGTCTGTATGAGGTTTTGAGGCTTTTTCTCTCACTCTTGTTCAATTTTTTGTTCTAGGTAATTCCTGCACCATTCAGCTATATTTCAAGATCAGTACTGGGATGATGTTAGGGTGGCTTCCACTCCCTCCTTCACCTTCTTTCATTGTTATCTGTTGGTGGGTCCTTTGTTGGTGGGTTTCCTCTTCCAGCAGGTATCCCGGTGTTCATAGCCATCACCTACTATTTTCTGTGATCAGTTGGAGGGGGAAGGCAAAATGGCTTAAGACAGTGGGAGTGTATTCTATGGTATTTAAAGTACCAACCGACAGAGAATAGATAGGAGATCCTTTGGATATATACATGTCCTTTCTTGACAGATAAAGCTTTAAGTTGTAAATTATTTCTCAAGCAAAATTCTAAAACCAAGCTGTTCTTTCCAAAATGGTCAAATAAAATACAATGATAAATACACTCTAACATAATTAAATGCCTACACAGTGACTACAATTCTTCTGTCACCTCATTCACCCTTAAAGGAGCAGCAGAAGGAAAGGTAGATTTCCAATACATACCCAAATGATTTTGTTAGCTTTTTTGTCCCTACAGGCTTATCGCTGTGCTGTAGTTCATAGAACACTCTCTGCAATGCTAAAGGGATACTTTTGGATGAGTCATCACCCTCTGCTGGCATCATATAAATGGCCTAAAAGGATTAAGAAATAAAAATGAAATTTGACATGAAAGTACCATTTCTAATATCACAATGGCTATCGTGCTTTAATAAGGCTTTTAATTATGCCCTCCATAGGTCAGAAAGTTTTCTTTTTACACTTGAAATCATAAAAGTCTTTAGAATCAGTCTAGAAAGTACAAGGCAGCAAAAAATAATAATATTTTTTTTCTATTACCTATAGCTCACCATCCAAAGACAACCACTTTCATTTCAGACTTCTCAGAGCAACACTTTAAAACAACATTACTTATAAACAGAAGAGTTAATGGAACAAATGCTACTGACATTACCCACATTCAGCTATCCCTGGGATACATCCTACCACAGTAACTCACCAGAAGAACAGTGAAAACAAGAAAGCAAAGCAGCAGACCAGCCAGCGCTGCCCCACAACCAGGAGTCCGTGTTGCCTGCACTGCTCCATGCTGCTCACATGACTTCCTAAAGTACAGATGGCTGGCTCACCTGTATTACATTCTAGGGAAGTCTATTCTGGTTTAAACAGTCTTACAAAAATAAATTTTTTCACCATGGTTGGTGTGGCTCAGTGGATTGAGTGCCAGCCTGTACATCAAAAGGTCGCTGGTTCCATTCCCAGTCAGGGCACGTTCCTGGGTTGTGGGCCCGGTCCCCAGTAGGGGGTGCTCTAGAGGCAACCACACACTGACGTTTCTCTCCCTTTCTCCCTCCCTTCCTCTCTGTCTAAAAATAAATCAAAATATTTTTTTAAATCAATAAATTTTGTCTATAATATGTAAAAACTACATTTTGCAGCTAGTTTTCCAACTGATCAATTTTTCATATAAAACTTTTTCAAATGTTGTTCATGGCTTTCATATTGAAAAAATACCCATGTCACTTCTAGCTTAGGTTAGGATCATTAGCTGTAGTGAACTCTTGACTACCCCAGTTAGCTTTAAGTGTCCAAACACTGAGGACTAAAGATAGGCGCAAGCATAAAATAGGGGCCTCTCTGGAGACAGCACTGTAGTAGGAGAAGACGAGGCAAAGTTTGGCAAGAGGACTTTACTTGTCCCTTAATACTTGAGAAAAAAGGGTGGGTGGAAGATTGAGGACAGAAATACCATCCATTTACCTTTCGTAGTTGATTTGTGAAAAATAAAGTCTGCAGCAGGCTGTTCATGTAACAGGTCGCTCCCTGATTCTTCAAACCAACATAGCCAGTGTGCTTCTTTGAATCCCACCTATAAGATCAGTTTGAGGTTGAGGGAAAACCACACAGGACACCTCCTTGCTTCTGCAACATGTGTGCAGCAATTCAACCAGATGCCAGCCTGCTATTTCCCACCATCCTGACACAGGAATGAAGGCTGAGCACCCCTCCAAGTTAATGACTCATCACCAGGACCACGGCACTGAAGACACCAAGGCCAAGAGTTCTTATCACAGGGCTCCCTTTAATGGTCATTGATTCTGTCCACCCAAGTACATGGACCAGTGCTAATTCAACCCCAGCATTGAAGAAGCAGCTTAAAACACTGCCTGCTGAGAGCAACATGACCATCACTTACCAAGATCAGTACTCACAGATACAAATTACATTCTATAAACTTGGAGCAAACTGACCCCCAGTGTAGTTCTATTACATTCATATTAGGTCACATGCACTCAGCAAGAAATGGAAACAGGTTGGGACCCCTCTTTTCTCTTGTCATACACACAGGGAAGGACAAGTATGTATACTGGCAAGTTTTAATGCAGACTTTCAAACATCTACAACCTTTTCTTCTTAGTCTTCTATAATGCAAAGACATAAACAAATGTGATCGCCACAAAGTGTGACCAATCTTTTTGTGAGGTCAACAGTACTCTGATTCCAGAGGTTAGTCCATGGCCTTGCAAACATACTCAGGTGTGTAAAAGGTCCCAGTTAAAATTCATGTGTGTGTTAAAATAATTTTTAATAAATGGTAATGGAAAAAATACACTAAAAATAATTTTTAAACAATTTTTAAATTGTAAAAAAATGCAAGAACCCTGAGATACAAATGATTATTTGAAAAAGTATAATCATAAAGATTTAAGAGATAATGGTTGAATACGTTTTTTAAATGATTTTTTAAATTTATTTTTAAAGAGAGAAGAAGGAGGGGAGAAAGAGAGGAAGAGAACATTAATGTGTGGTTGCCTCTCACGTGGCCCCCACTGGGGAACTGACCCACAACCCAGGCATGTGCCCTGACTGGGAATCAAACTGGTGACCCTTTGGTTCATAGACCATACTCAATCCACTGAGCTACACCAGCCAGGGCAGTTGAATAAGTTTTGACATGTGTGGCTGAACCAATAAATCTCTTTTGACTGGTAATCCTGAAAACCCAATACACTTTTTAAAGTCAAGAGATACAGGAAAAAGGTTTGAAATGAAAAGGGGAAACCCTCACACAATTTTAATTAGAGCTCACTTGCTTCAGCCCCCTACTTTAGGTCTTTCAATACAAGATGAATGCATGTTTTGAAAAGGTTACTCAAGAAAAGCCTGATTCCTCTGATATCAGTTCAATTAATATAAAGCTAGTAAATGTTATTAGTGTTTTTAAAAACAATTCCAGTGCCTCACCCAGACTACTTTAGCCTGGATCTGGATTTAGTATTAATTCCTTCATGGCCACCCCACTGCTCCTCTGCCCCCTTCCATCAGAGTCAACCAATGCACTCTTGCCCAAGAGTAAGTCCATGTGGAAACAAAGTATGGCAAGTAAGAGATTGGAACCTGTCACTTAACTTCTTCCTAGATAGAATGTTACAGTTTTACTCTGAGCCTTCATAGTCTGGTATTCTTCTACAACCTGCTCCCAACTTACTATCTCAACCTTCAGATCCATCCTTCAATGTAGGAGACCATTCTGCACTGCGTGAGCCCAGGTCCCATGCCCACGGATAGGTTCTTTTGTGGGGAATTAGGCCTGCTATATACCTAGGCCACTTTGAGTCTTGCTTTTTGCTAAAAACTCTCTCACCCGGATTTGTGGCAAACATTTATTGCAAAATAACTTCCTAATATCCATGCTTAACCTTCCTAGGACCAGTGTAACCAGTCCAATCACTTTTCCCTTTTCATTTGCAAATATCCTTCTTCTGTAATGTGAGTAGCTCCTTTGTTTTCTGTAAAAGGTAACCACCTAAAGCAACCTGTGCATAATAAATGAGGACCATCATATAATCTGCAGAGAAACGCAATAATGGCTGGTCATGGCAAGAGCTGAGGCTTTTGCTCCCCTTGAGAGAAAAGCCATGCTGTCCCTCTTCCTCCACCGAATTCAGGAGTCCATGTGAATGTCTCATTTCATCCATGATGACGTGGACACTGTGGGCCACTGTCCACATCACTTCAACTTCCCTCATATTCTGCCCAATCCCAAACTTTCTTGCTGGTGTCTTTATGCATGTCCTTCTCCCTGAATTCCACTGCCCCACCTTATCAACTAATAACCCAATACACTCTGTAAGGCTAAAACTACTTATTGCATACAGACCCTCCTGAATTGAGTGGCAGAAGTAGAAGCATCTCCTTGTAGGCTGTCCGCTAAGCTCTACAGTGCCCCACTCACTACCTCATCTGCTCAGCAGGGCCACCAGCACACAAGGACATCCCCGACCTCTTCAAGATAAAAACGGAGCACCTCCTGCTGCAGTTATTTACGTTTTGGTCTTGCTCCTTTGCCTGACCAGTCTGTACCTTCTTTATGAATAGAAACCCAAGGCTGTCTCGTCTTGTTGACCACCTGATTACATCTGTAGTGAGCAGCAGGGTCTGGCATACAGCATCTTGTTCAATAAATCTGCTAAACGAAGCAGTGAATGTGGAGCTGGCGTACATGTCTATATGTTCCATGTGTGCCAAGGGACAAGCACAGAGAGGGAGCTTCTCTGTGGAATCATGCATTTCTGATCATGTGTGAGTATTGCTCTCACTACAGCACAAAACACGTCTCGTCACAGCACACAAATAAGGAAAAACTTACGCAACTCCATGGGGAGCATCCGCCTGTACAAAGACTTCAAAAGTCACTTTGTCATCATCTATAAATCCTTTCTCAGGATCAGTCACTTCCTAAAAAATAAATAATAATAAGCATATCCAACTTGTATAAGATCACACAAATGCTCACTTCATTCCAAAGTGACAATTACCCTAGTTAATAAATTAAAATAGTGCTTTTTCAAACACCCAAATTATGCTTGTACTTTTGCAGCATTTTAGTTTATTGTGAACAGTGTTATCTAAACAAGAAGTGGCATCCCCCAGGATGCTGGGAAGATGGCGACGGAGTAAGATGGAGCTGATACTAGCTCCTGTACTCATGGGTGAAAATCCTGGCAGATCTATAGAGAAACAGCACAATAAACCATCGGTTACCCAGCATTTATGAAATTAAAAGACCAGAGATTGTGACCGACACTGAAACACCAGACGGCGGTAGAGTCAGCTACTGGAGCTGGATCTCACGCGGCCCCTGTGCTGCCACCAGAGCAACAGGCCTGGGAGCCGGGGAGTCAGGTACGGAAGCCGAACACTCCAAGCCCCTGTGACGGTCCTGGGAGACAGAGGAGTCAGGAACCGGAGCGGGGACATTCTTGGCCCTTGCACCGATGCCATAGCTACCGGCCTGGGCAATAGAAGGGTCAGTTGCAGGAGCTGGGACACCAAAGGCCACTGTGACACCACCATAGAGACAGGCCTGGGCCCTGAGGAGCCAGCTACGGGAGCCAGGACGTTCACAGATCCTGTGCCGCTGCCATAGCGACGGATGCCGGGATAACGGGACATCCGGTCGCCTGGATGCCGGGGAGTCAGGTACAGAAGCCAGGACTCTCCAAACCCCTGTGAAGCAGCAGAGGAGCCAGCTACGGGAGCCGGGAAGTCCTCAGATCCTGTGCCGCTGCCATAGCGACGGAACTGGATGCCGGGGAGTCAGGTACGGAAGCCAGGACTCTCCAAACCCCTGAGACAGACCTGGGTGGCAGAGGAGCCCTCTACGGGAACTGGGACGCTCTCAGCCCCTGTGCTGCTGCCATAGTGACGGGACTGGACACTGGGGAATCAGGTACGGGAGTTGGGACATTCTAAGCCTCTGTGCCACTGCCAGAGAGACAGGACTAGACGCCGGGGAGTCAGGTACGGAAATCGGGACACTCCAAACCCCTGTGACGGCCCTGGGCGGCAGAGAGAGCCAGATATGGGAGCCAGGACATTCCCAGCCTCTGTGCCGCTGCCCTAGTAACGGGTCTGGGTGCTTGAGGAGGCGGCTACTAGAGCCGGGACATTCAGCAGTGGTAGGCGACCAACGCAGGGACCAGCGCGAGGACCAGCGTGAGTGTAGGTGGAGATGAAGAATATCAAGAAACTTCAAGGAGTCTGCACAAGGATCATACCACAGAAGTTTACACCATAAAACCAGGGTTTTAGAACAGATCAATTTTAGAAGCAGAGACTAACAAGAAGAGTCTCAAACAATGGGAAGACAAAGAAAGAATCTCCAAATGAAAGAAAAAGCAGAAACTTCAGAAAGAATGTTAGATGAAATAGAGGCTGATCAACTATCAGACAGTGAATTCAAAGCACTGGTTATTACAAAGTTCAAAGAGCTCACAGTGAACTACCAGAAACTACAGGGGAACTATAATGATCTCTCTGCAAACTACAGCAACATCAAAAAGGAAATGGAAACTATCAGCAAGAGACAAGAGGAAATGAAGAACACAATTTCCGAATTGAAGTACACAGTAGAAAGTTTCCAAAGTAGGATAGATGAAGCGGAGGATAGGATTAGTGAGTTAGAGGACAAGGTAGAAAGCATCTCACAGAAAGAGCAAGAAAATGAAAAGAGGCTCAGAAAGAATGAAGAGGGATTAAGAGAAATGCAAGACAATATGAAACGTAGTAATATCCGAATAATAGGAATACCAGAAGGAGAAGAAGAAGAAGGATAGAAAACGTATTTGAACGAGTAATGAGAGAAAATTTTCCTAATTTGATAAGAGAAAAAGTCTCACAAATCCAGGAATCACAGAGAGTCCCAACCAAGAGGAACCCAAGGAGGCCCACTTCAAGACACATCATCATCAAAATGGCAAAATTCCAAGACAAAGAGAGAATCTTAAAGGCAGCAAGGGAGAAAAAAGAAATAACATACAAGGGAGCCCCAATAAGGTTAGCTACTGACTTCTCAGTGGAAACACTTCAAGCAAGAAGAGAATGGCAAGAAATATTTCAAGTAATGAGAACCAGAGGCCTACAACCAAGGCTACTTTACCCAGCAAGGCTCTCAATCAAGATAGATGGCCAAATAAAGAGCTTCCAAGACAAAAGAAGTCTAAAAGAATATGCTTCCACCAAACCAGCTCTACAAGAAATAATAAAAGGACTGCTTTAAGGGAAGGAAGGATAAGAGGGAGACAGAGAGGAACACAGGTACAAAAATGGCAATGAATAAGTACCTATCAATAATAACCTTAAACGTAAATGGATTAAATTCTCCAATCAAAAGACACAGAGTAGCTCAATGGATAAGAAAGCATGACCCACACATATGCTGCCTACAAGAGACCCACCTCAGGACAAAAGACCATCACAGACTAAAAGTGAAAGGCTGGAAACAAGTTTTCCAAGCAAACGGACAAGAAAAAAAAGCTGGGGTAGCAATTCTCATATCAGACAAAATAGACTTAAAAAAAAAAGGCTATAAAGAGAATCCCAGAAGGTCACTTCATTATACTCAAGGGAAGTATCCACCAAGAAGACATTAACATTGTAAACATATATGCACCAAACATAGGGGCACCCAAATATATCAAGAAAATCTTAGAGGACTTCAAGAAAGATATTGACAGCAACACAATTATAGTAGGGGATTTTAACACCCCACTATCAAAAATGGACAGATCTTCCAAACAAATTATCAACAAAGATATTGTGGCATTAAACAACACCCTAGATGAAATGGATTTAACTGATATATATATAGAGCCCTTCATCCCAAAGAAGCTAAATACACATTCTTTTCAAATGCACATGGAACATTTTCAAAGACAGACCACATGATAGGACACAAAACGAGCCTCAAAAAATTCAAGAAAATTGAAATCATACCAAGTATCTTCTCTGACCACAAGGGACTGAAATTAGAAACCGACCCCAAAGAAAAAAGCCCAAAGCACCCAAAAACATGGAGACTGAATGGTATGCTATTAAACAACGAATGGATTAAGAATGAAATTAGGGAAGAAATCAAAACATTTCTGGAAACAAATGAAAATGATCTCACAACAACCCAAAACTTATGGGACACAGCAAAGGCAGTCCTGAGAGGGAAGTTTATAGCAATACAGGCCTACCTAAAGAAAATAGAAACATTTCAAACAAACAACCTAACCCTACGCCTGCAAGAACTCGAGGAACAACAACAAAGATGGCCCAGAGCAAGCAGAAGGAAGGAAATAACCAAGATTAGAGCAGAATTAAATGACATAGAAACTAAAAGCACAATTTTAAGGACCAATGAATCCAGGAGTTGGTTCTTTGAGAAGATAAACAAAATAGACAAGCCTTTAAGTAGGCTCATCAAGAAAAGAAGAGAGAGGACACAAATAAACAGAATCAGAAATGAAAAAGGAGAGATTACAACTGATACCACAGAAATAGAAGGGATTGTAAGAAATTACTATGAAGAACTGTATGCCAAGAAATTTGAAAACCTAGGGGAAATGGACACGTTTCTAGAAAAATACAATCTTCCAAAACTCAGTGAAAAAGAAGCAGAAAATCTAAATACACCAATAACAGCAAATAAAATTGAAGCAGTAATCAAAAAACTCCCATCACACAAAAGCCCTGGACAAGATGGGTTCACAGGAGAATTCTACAAAGCATTTAAGGAAGAGCTAACCCCTATTCTTCACAGACTATTTCAAAAAATCCAGAAGGATGGAAAACTCCCAAATTCTTTTTATGAAGCCAGCAGCATCTTAATTCCAAAACCAGATAGAGACACAACAAAGAAAGAAAACTTCGGGCCAATATTGCTGAAGAACATAGATGCTAAAATCCTCAACAAAATATTGGCAAATCGCATCCAACAATATATCAATAAGATCATACACCATGATCAAGTGGGATTCATCCCAGGGATGCAAGGATGGTTCAATATTCGCAAATCAGTAAATGTAATACATCACATAAACAAAAGCAAAGACAAAAACCACACGATCATATCAATAGATGCGGAAAAAGCTTTAGATAAGGTACAACACCCATTTATGATAAAAACACTCAGCAAAGTAGGAATACAGGGAGCATTTCTCAAAATAATAAAGGCCATATATGAGAGACCTACAGCCAATATCATACTCAATGGGCAAAAACTAAAGCTTTTCCACTAAGATCAGGAACAAGACAAGGTTGTCCACTTTCACCACTTCTATTCAATATAGTATTGGAAGTTTCAGCCACAGTGATCAGGCAAGAAAAGGAAATAAAAGGCATCCAAATAGGAAAGGAGGAAGCAAAACTGTTACTGTTTGCAGATGACATGATAGTGTACATGGAAAATCCTATAGACTCTACCCAAAAACTGCTCAAACTAATTAATGAATTTGGCAAAACAGCAGGTTACAAAGTCAATATCCAGAAATCAAAGGCATTTTTGTATACCAACAGTGAATCAGCAGAAGCAGAAATAAAGAAAAAAATCCCATTTGATATAGCAAAAAGAAAAATAAAATATCTGGGAATAAACCTAACTAAGGAGGTAAAAAACCTGTATGCAGAAAACTACACAGCCCTGAAAAACGAAATCAAGGAAGACACAAACAAATGGAAACATATACCTTGTTCATGGATTGGAAGAATTAACATCATCAAAATGTCCATACTACCCAAAGCAATATACAGATTCAATGCAATACCTATTAAAGTACCAATGGCATATTTCACAGACATAGAACAAACACTTCAAAAATTTATACGGAACCATAAACGAGCCCGAATAGCAGCTGCTCTTTTGAGAAAGAAGAACAAAGTAGGGGGGATCACAATACCTGATATCAAACTGTATTACAAGGCCACTGTAATCAAAACAGCCTGGTACTGGCATAAAAACAGGCACATAGACCAATGGAACAGAACAGAGAGCCCAGAAATCAACCCAACTCTCTACAGTCAATTAATATTTGACAAAGGGGGCAGTAACATAAAATGGAGTAAAGATAGCCTCTTCAACAAATGGTGTTGGGAGAACTGGACAGCTACATGCAAAAAAAATGAAACTTGAGCACAGACTTACACCATACACCAAAATAAATTCACGGTAGATAAAAGACTTAAATGTAAGTCGTGACACCATTAAAGTCCTAGAGGAGAACATTGGCAAGAAAATCTCAGATATTTCACGCAGCAACTTCTTTACTGATATGTCCCCTAGAGTAAGCAATGTAAAGGAAAGAATAAACAAATGGGATCTCATCAAAATAAAAAGCTTCTGCACGGCTAAAGAAAACAGTATTAAATTAGCAAGACAACCAACTGTATGGGAAAACATATTTGCCAATGATACCTCAGACAAAGGTTTAATCTCCAAAATATACAAAGAACTTACACGACTCCACTCTAAGAAGACACCCAACCCAATTAAAAAATGGGAAAAGGACTTGAATAAACACTTCTCCAAGGAGGACATACAGAACATTCAGAGACACATGAAGAGATGCTCAATATCGTTAGCTATCAGAGAGATGCAAATTAAAACCACAATTTGATACCACTTTACACCAGTCAGGATGGCTGTCATAAACAAAGCAACAAACAACAAATGTTGGAGAGGTTGTGGGGAAAAGGGGTCCTTAGGTCACTGTTGGTGGGATTGCAGACTGGTACAACCATTATGGAAAACAGTATGGAATTTTCTCAGAAAAATAAAAATCGACCTGCCTTTTGACCCAGCAATTCCACTGCTGGGATTATATCCTAAGAATCCTAAAACATCAATATCAAAGAACCTATGCACCACAATGTTCATAGCAGCACAATTTACAATAGCCAAGACTTGGAAGCAACCTAGGTGCCCATCAGTAAATGAATGGATCCAAAAATTGTGGTAGATACACACAATGGAATTCTATGCTGCAGAGAGAAAGAAGGAGCTACTACCTTTTGCAACAACATGGATGGAACTGGAAAGCATTATGCTGAGTGAAATAGGCCAGGTGCTGAAAGACAAATACCATATGATCTCACCTTTAACAGGAAGCTAAACAACAAAACAAACAAGCAAGCAGAAAAAAAAAACAAAGACACTGAAATAGAGAACAAGGGGATAGTGACCAGAGGGGAGAAGGAAGGGAAGTTAAGGGGAAAAAGGGGGAGGGATTTGGAGGAACAAATAGGAAGGACACAGGGACGAGAACTAAGGGGGGTGGAAAAGAGAGGGAGGTGGGGAGCAAGGGGCGGGGGAGGCTGGGATGGGAAAAATAGACAAAAAACTGTACTTGAAAAATAACTAAATAAAATTAAAAAAAAAAAAAAAAGAAGTGGCATCCCAGAGGCACTGGGAGTGCCAGGCCATGGCATGGAAAATGAGGGATGAGGGCACGCTCATTGCAGCAGGGCGGGGGAGGTTCCACAGAACCCATGGTAGGAGACCGAGCAGGACGTTCCTAAGCACGTTTCCACCTCTGCCAAAACAGCCAACATGAACTGACTTGAGAATTCATGAAGCTTCGTGAAGCCACCCTGCACCGTGTCTGACTTATGGAAGGATCCCAACTGATATTATTGCTTTTAAAGGAAGTGTATACCTATCAGGAATGATGCTATTGACTAGCTTACAATGTTTGACAAAATGTTGAGACTTTAGTCCTGCTGGCTCAAAAAAGGTCAGGTAGGAAGGAAACACATAGACAGCTGCCCAACTTATAAAACAAACACTTTGATTCTAAAATGAATGAAGGTGCCCTGGCAAGGTAGCTCAGGTGCTTAGAGTGTCACTGTAGTATAACAATGTTGCATGGTCAATATTTAGTCAGGATACATATAAAAATCAACCAATGAGTGTATAAATAAGTATAACAACAAACTGATGACTCTCCCCTGTTCTCTTTCGCTCCAAAATCAATAATAAATGAATAAATAAATTAGTAAATAGCAGGCTATGAATAATGTAAGATGTAGGGGAATACAATATTGCTCAGATTATTACTCAGTCTAAACTCACTGTTACTTACACTCCAGTCCATAAAATTGGAAAATCCCCAATCATCTTCTTTGTGGAAGAATAAATGACTAATACGACGACTGTATGACTTCTCCTCATCTCTGTAATTTATTATCTTTAGCGCTGCTTGTGCATGACAAGACCATGACCTGTTTAAAGAAAACAATCTAAGCCTTAGGTGAAATATTTCATTGATGTTTATATATTTTTAAAAACACAGCACACAAAAATTCCCATATTTATCTTGTTTGTGTGTGGGGAGGGTGGGTGGTTGGCAACCATATTTACCTAGAGGGGAGAAAAGGCTAAGAAGGATTGAGGTGCCCTTACCTATTGGTTTAACTCTTGGCTTTATTTATTTTGTAATTTTTCAAAAGTTAAAGTCACATTTTTTTATTGCTATCTTTAAAATACATGTTGAAATTTTATAAGAGACTATAGTTTTGGGGTCAAGTTACAATTTTTGGGATAGCATTTTAAAAGAATAGGAAAACAAGAATGATGATAATGCTTTTTTAAAATAGACTTGAAGCTCTAGGTTCTACTAATGCAGGTGTCACTTGTCGGTGTCACTCCTGCCCCTGGTACCTTTACAGGTACTGTCAGTTTCTCAAGAGCACCTCTGACTCAGGCCTGTGGGCAGGTTTGTAGCAGGGGGCCCCTGACAAACTCTGAGCGTGGTGCTGAATCACAACCACAAGTGACAGAACCATAGATGGAGTCCGTCACGTTTGGGGCAGATCACAAAGGGCCTCCGGATCAGTGTTTAAAAACCAAAAGCTATGCCACTTTAAAAGTCCACTGAAAGGTTCACAATGCTGCAAACTCACTGAAACGCCGAAAAGAGCAGTGCCAGCGCATCGGCACTTCCACTTGCTCAGTGTTCTTATGCTGGATGTGAACTACTCACTGTTTCCAAACTACTGTTCAGACTGTGGCTATTAAGACTAAAATCTCGCTCAATACTCATCAGATCAGACCATAATTTGACCATAGGGGGAAAAATATCTTAACCTACATACAGTCCTAACTGCATTATAAAAGGGGCTTGGCACTTCTTAAAACTTCCAGTAAGAAACATAAAATGAGTAGTACTTCCTAAAGCTTTGACAGAATAGCTAGAGCTAGTGTCCTCTGGGGCACAAACTGCTTACGGGAAGTGAAGGAAGTGATAGAAAGTGGGACAAGGGCAGAGCAAGCAGCATTGTTCCTTCTCTGAGCATCTGTGGAGACAGTACCACAACACAGCAAAGAGGATTGACCTGCCCTAGTGAATATCTAAGGCTCTGCCCCTTACAGTAACAGGTGCGCACAAAGATATATGGCCACCACTAAAGGAGTTCACCACCGCCAAGCCCTTATTATATGAAATGTTAAAAGGACTTATCTAAGAAATAGAAGATCAAAAACTATGAAGAGTTAAATAACAACAAACCCTCAGCTAACAACAACTGAACCTAAAAAACAAAAACTAAGCAAATTAGAACAGGAACAGAATTGCAGAAATGGAGATTGCAGAAATGGAAGGTTATCAGAGGGGAGGGAGAGGAAGACAATGGGGGAATATGTATGGGTAATAAGAAGCAGAATAGGTAGACACAAAATAGTCAGGGGGGAGTTAAAATAGTATAGGAAATGGAGATGCCAACGAACTTATATGTATGACTCATGGACATGAACTAAGGGGTGGGGGCAGGGGGATACTAGAGGGTGAGGAGGGCAGGGCAGGGAGGAGGGAGATAAAGAGAAGGGGGAAAAAAGTGGGACACCTATAACAGTATAACCAATAAAATATACTTAAATTTTTTAAAGAACTTTCCTTAACTACAATTTTCCCCTTGGAGAGTTACTGGTGAATAAGAATTAAGCTTGGTAAACCAGTAGTCAGCCTCATGGGCTGACTAGTCTACTGAGTCTTGATTTCATGTTCCTACAAACTTTAGGGTTTTTTACTATATTTTATTGATTATGCTGTTACAGTTGTTCTGATTTTTCCCCATTTGCCCCTCTACTTAGTACCCCAACTCCCTCAGGCTATCCCCCTATCATTGTTCACGTCCATGGGTCAGGTGTATAAATTCTTTGGCTACTCCTTTTCCTACACTATACTTTACATCCCCATAACTATTCTGTAACTACCTATTTGTACTTCTTAATCTCACCTCTTTACCCATTCTCCCTTGCATCCCTCCAATCTGGCAACCTTCCAATAACTAATTTTTCTCTTGCTTTTAAGAGTCTCTCTTTATCTTTAACCTTTGACCTTTGAATAATGATGTGTCTTTGAGTGCATCTCTTTGCATCTATGATAGTTGGGACTCTGTGCTCTCTGGACTTGTATGTCTATTTCCTTCACCAAATTATGGAACTTTTCTTTCACTATTTTTTCAAGTAGAGTTCCAATTTCTTACTCTTT
Organism: Artibeus jamaicensis; assembly: GCF_021234435.1. Classification (NCBI taxonomy): domain Eukaryota; kingdom Metazoa; phylum Chordata; class Mammalia; order Chiroptera; family Phyllostomidae; genus Artibeus; species Artibeus jamaicensis. Next base: position 26,062 of record NW_026521270.1, read on the forward strand.
CTCTTTTCCTTCTGATACCCCATGAGGAAATTGTTAGACCTTTTAAACTTGTCTCATAGGCTATTTATACCATCCTCATTTATTTGGGTTCTTTTTTCTTCTTGTTGTTCTGTGTGGTTGTTTTTGCTTCCTTATGTTCCAAATCATTGGCGTAACTCTCAGCTTCATCCATTCAACTGTTGTTTCCATATAAATTGTTCTTTACTTCAAATAGTAAATTGTTCTTTACTTCAATTAGTGTATCCTTCATTTCTCACTGTCTTTTTAAAATATATTTTATTGATTATGCTATTATAGTTGTCTCATTCCCCCCCGCCCTTTATTCCCCTCCACCCTTTGCACCCCCTCCCACCCACATTCCCTCCCTTTAGTTCATGTCCATGTGTAATAAGTTCTTTAGCTTCTACCTTTCCCACACTATTCTTGCCCTCCCCGTCTATTTTCTACCTACTGTCTATGCTACTTATTCTCTGTAACTTTTCCTCCTCTCTCCTTCTCCCACTCCCTTGTTGCTGTCCCTCCATGTGATCTTTATTTCCGTGGTTCTGTTCCTGTTCTAGTTGTTAGCTTAGTTTGTTTTTGTTTTAGGTGTGGTTGTTAATAATTGTGAGTCTGCTGTCCTTTCACTGCCCATGTTTTTTATCTTCTTTTTCTTAGATAAGTTCCTTTAATATTTCATATAACAAGGGCTTGGTGATGATGAACTCCTTGAACTTGATCTTATCTGAGAAGCGCTTTATCTGCCCTTCCATTCTAAATGGTAGCTTTGCTGGATAGAGCAATCTTGGATGTAGGTCCTTGCCTTTCATGACTTGAAATACTTCTTTCCAGCCCCTTCTTGCCTGTAAGGTCTCTTTTGAGAAATTCGCTGACAGTCTGATGGGGACTCCTTTGTAGGTGACTGCCCCCTTAGCTCTTGCTGCTTCTAGGATTCTCTCCTTCATTTTAATCTTGGCTAATGTAATTATGATGTGCCTTGGTGTGTTCCTTCTTGGGTCCACTTTCTTTGGGACTCTCTGAGCTTCCTGGACTTCCTGGAAGTCTATTTCCTTTGCCAGATTGGGGAAGTTCTCCTTTATTATTTGTTCAAATAAGTTTTCCATTTGTTGCTCTTCCTCTTCCCCTTCTGGTACCCCTATAATTTGGCTGGTGGAACATTTAAAGATGTCCTGGAGGTTCCTAAGCCTCTCCTCATTTTTTTCAATTCTTGTTTCTTCATTCTTTTCTCTTTGGTTGTTTCTTTCTTCCTTCTGGTCCACTCCATTTATTTGAGTCCCAGTTTCCTTTCCATCACTATTGGTTCCCTGTGCATTTTCCTTCATTTCATTTAGTGTAGCCTTCATTTTTTCATCTAATTTGTGACAAAAATCAACCAGTTCAGTGAGCATCCTGTTCACCAGTGCTTTGAACTGTGTATCTGAAAGGTTGGCTATCTCTTGGTCACTTAAAAGTATTGGCTCTGGGGCTTTGATTTGTTCTTCTGTTTGAGCCATTTTGGGGAGAGAGTCTGGTCTCACCTGTTATGTACTGAGGGGTGGAGCCTTAGGTGTTCACCAGGGCAGGGCAACCCAGTAGCTGGATTGCGATGCTTTATGTCGGGTTGGGGGTGGGGTCAGAGAGGAAACAATAGCACTTGCTCCCCTCTCGTATTTCAGTTCCTTCTGCTGCTCCCCACAAGCAAATTGGGTCCTTCTGGTGCTGGTTCCTGGGTGGGTAGGCTTGTATACATTCTAGGACCCTGTGGGTCTCTCCAGCAAACTCTCCTGTGAGGCTGGAAGTCTCCCTGGCACCTCAACTCCCACAAGTGTTTTCAAATGGTGCTTTTAGGCTTTATTTCCTGACACTGGGGCCCTGGGTTGTGCAGTCTGTCTCACTCCCCATTATCGCTTGGTTTATCTGCGTGCAAATGTGTGTTTGTGGTCAGCCAGCAGCCTTGCACGCCTCACTGGGTCTGCCTGTTGCCAACCTGCACCTGGAGTCTGCCAGCCACCACCTGCATGCCTGGGACCACCAATCACCACTTTTTCCTGCCATAACCCCTCTCTACCAGCCACCAACTCTGCTCTTCTTACCAGTCTGGATGAATGATTGTTGGACCTCTGTACAGTTCAATTTTCTGTCAGATATGGCTTTTTTTTTGTTTCTAAATTTTTGTTGTCCTTAATTTTGGTTGTGCAAGGAGGCAGAGTTTGTCTACCTACACCTCCATCTTGGCCAGAAGTCTCCTCACTGGGTCTTTTTTGTGCTGCTGAGGTCCTCACTAAGTTCCTTGAGCATCCTTATAATCACTGTTTTGAACTCTGCATCTAATAGATTGCTTATCACCATTTCATTTAGCTCTTTTTCTGGAGTTTTGATCTGTTCTATCATTTGGGCCATATTTCCTTGTCTCCTTCTTTTGGTAGCCTCCCCGTGTTTGTCTCTATGCACTAGGTAGAGCTGCTTTGTTTCCATGTCTTGGTAGTATGGCTTAAGGTCATAGGTGTTCTGTAGGGTCTAGTGGCATAGCTTCCCCTACCACACAAGCTGGGTACTCAAGGTGCACCCTTCTTGAGGACTGAGTACACCCTCCTCTTGTACTTGAGCCTTGGTTGCTGTTAGCAGACCCACTGGAGGGATTTACCCAGGCCAGTCCGCTGCAAGGATCAGCTGTGATCACTGTTCTCCAATCTCTGCCCTCCATGGAGGATCAGCTGTGCAGGGGCAGGGTGATGGTGCTCTGATGTGGTCTGTGCCTATCCACTGGGTACACTGGCCCTAAGGTTTCCTGTGGAGTGCAGTTCAAGGTCAACACCTTCCTGTGTTCTGCCTGGGGCCACCCTGCTGGGCTGTAAAGCAATCTGAGATGGCTACTACTTATGCTCAGTTTGGAGTTCCCAGGGAAAACCAAGCTGGGGATCTAATCTGGCTGCTGCTATGGCTCACTGAAACCAGCTGTTGCTTGTTTGATAGGATTTAGGAGCCAAGACCAGCTATTTTTATGTAGAGTCTTTGTGGATCTCCAAGGTGTATCATACAGTGTTAGCCAAGTCAATGGAGTCTCAGATATGGCACCAGCCTATAAACTCTGTGGGTTGAGGGCTCAGCAAAGGGACAATGGCCTCTGCTTGCTCTGAATCAGACACTTTAGTCTCTCTCTGGATAGCACTGGTGTCTTTCAAGCTGCCTCCCCAGTGCTGGAGCTCAGAGGAAGCCAGTCTGAGTAAATGAGTCCATTTGTGGGTTCCCTAAAAGAAACTGCTTAGGGCTCCAGCAGCCTCCTCCACCAACTCAATGCCCACTGGTTTTTGCAGCCAGAAGTTGTGGGGACTTATCTTCCTGGCACTGGAATCCTGGGCTGGGGGGCCTGGTGTGGGGGTGTGACTTCTTGCTCCTGAGATATCCATCCCAAATTTTTATCCACATGGGTGTGTGGCCAGCCTGCTTCATGGCTGTAACCCTTCTCCCAGTCTGAATGGATGTGGTTTCTTTAATTCTGTAGTTGTCAGACTTCCATTCATCTCAATTTCAGATGTTCCTGAGTAATGGTTGTTCTATATTTTAGTTGTAATTTTGATGTGGTTGTGTGAAGAGGTGAGCCATGTCTGCCTTTGCCTCCATCTTGTCAGAAAGCCCTAAACCCAAACTTTTATTATTTGCAAGAAAAAATATACATCTTTTCTAGTTTGGATATAGTACTTACCAGTGAGTTCTAAAGAGGGGAATGTGTTGAGTCTAATTTAAAATCAAAGAGCTATGTACATCAGTAAGAAAATTCCAAAAAATTTCAAAATACAAAAAGGCCAATCATATTTGACTTCCAGTGTACTAAACTACTTGATGATTTGTAGTTGCATCATTTAAACTTACACAAAATCAGCTTCAGCATTGCACTGGAGAAATAATCCTACGCTTTTTTGGTGTGGTTTGTCTGGATAAAAGCGTGGCATCACCAGAATCTTCCATGATAGATTTCGCACAAAACACGGAGGGCTAAAGACCGGCTCACTTAGTGTGCTGAAGCGCTCGACAGTGAACTGAAAGGTTGCCTCAGAGCGCCAACTCGTGTCTGCAAGAAAACAGGTTGACAATCAGAGCCTGTGCTCTAGGAAAAGAGGCCTGAAAGCACGGACAAGCGGGGATGAACTATTCTACACAACCCCAACCTAGCTGCTAAAACCCAGATCCCTGGGAAAATGATAGTAAGAGTTCCAAGTTACTAAATAACCTAAAGCAATACAATGACATACACTTTCAGTGTGAATGAAACCCCAAACTCAGAAGGCTAACAACACACACCTGCCTTCCCTCCTCGATCTAAGAGTTCTGCGTGATGAGAACATCTGTTCTACCCTATCTTAATTCCCACATAATCCTCAGTGCATGGAGGGGCTGTGGAGAGAAGGGATGAAACATGTAACATTTGTTCAAGAACAGGACTTGTAGATGAAAGGAAAAAAGTTTCAGAAATGGGCTGAGCTGGAGGGAAAAAAAGAAGGGGGCGCTGAACTTGCAATAACAAAGGAGGCCCTCTGGGGGGAGTGGGAAATGGCCAAACCCAAGGAAGAGCAGTGCTGTTTACAGCCAAAAAACACTGCTATAAAGTTAGCCTAAAAATAAAAGTTAGCATCTTAGTTCACAATTATTGTGAAACACCAGCCTGGACTCCCTGGGAGAATAACTTTTTTTTTTTTTTTTTTTTTAGTTTTTACAGAGAGGGGAAGGGAGGGAGAAAGAGAAGGAGAGACACATCCACTTGTGAAAGGTGCAACAATCAATTGCCTCTTGCACACCTCCAACTGGGGACCTGGCCCAAAACTCAGGCATGTGCCCTGCCTAGGAATTTAACCAGTGACCTTTCAGTTTGCAGGCCAGAACTCAATCCACTGAGCCACACCAGCTAGGGAAAAAATAACTTTTAAAATACAAAAAGAAGCTATTTTTTTATTACTGAAATGAAACTGAAGGCCAATTAAAGGAATTGTGGTTTTCCCCAATAAAAAGCAAAGTGTTGATATAGGGCCTCTTAGTGGACTTTTAACTAATGTCACACACTTCAGATTTCTACCTTTTACTCGTGGTGGCTATTCATTTAAGTGACACAGGCCCCAGTTAGCTTTGACAAACCCAGCAGTGTACACAGTGATGCTTCTCAGACTCCTCACGTGAAGAAGTAGTCCTTCCAAGGCCACCATGCCAATCTGTCACTGCCAGCACTTCCTAATAAAACATCATAAAACTGCCACAGCTTTCTATATCTATCTCTTTGCAGAATGGGAACAGTTCACAGACAGGCAGGAAACCAAGGGCCACCCCTGAGGAGATACAAATTGGTCTACAGAATAGCAGGAGCTTGGAAGGCTTTTTAAGAATCAGGTGCTATTTTCACATCCATTCCCACAGGCTCCTGAGGTACCAATGAGACTGGAGCCTTAGGGAAAGAAGAGCATGTCAAGAGCACACTCCCTTCCTTCATCCTTCAATCTCCAAGGAGATGGCCGAGTGCTCAGGCTGCAGACATCTAAGCATACACAAACCGCTTATTTGTGACTAACTGAATTTGTTCTTAGGAAAACATGTCCATCAGTCCTCATGAGAGGACAATATTCTTCACCAAAGAAAGAAAATCCCAAAGAATGTGTGACAGTGTTTTTACCTTCTTGAAAAGTATTTCTTCATTCCTAATTTTTTTTTCTACATGTAACACTGCTTGGCAGTTTACAAAGAAGCCCTCTGAAAGGAGAGCAACTGAGCAGGGACTGAGTCACAACTAAGAGGTGCATTCTGTATTTGAGCCTCTCCCAGTGACGGGCAACCCTAATCCCTTTGGGGTAAAATAAAAGTCCACTGAGAAGACATGAAACTTGCTCAAGAGAATGGTGCCTAGAATGGTTTAGCAAAAAAACAGGCCACTTTTTCATAGATACACAGATCACATCTGAGTGGCATTTAAATCCTACAAAGTAGGGAAGGAAAGCTATTACTTAATTCCCAATTTATAGATGAGGGAACTGAGGTTTGCTAAGGTTAAATGGCTCATCTTATCTACCACTTTGTTTTACAAGGTGGCCAGAAGCATTTCAATGCCCGAGGTTCATGAACACTAAGCACAATGACCCTCCCTATGATTTGTAGAGTGCTACTCTAACACTCTGCCAAACACAGACCTCAATAAAATTGATCTGTTTTACAGTAATTGAAGAAGTAAAAGGAACCAAGTGAAAATCACCCCAGGACACTAACTACTGGGATCTAAAGAGTTCAACATAGTAAAGTCCTGCCTCTCTTCTAATTCTATTTTGTTTTTAGACACATTCAGATCTTCAAAGGATTATTTTATATAGATAAAAATTGACACATTCTCCCTCCTTTCCCCTATCTCTAAAAGTAAAAAATTAAAACATTAAAAAAAAAAGGCCTGGGACTTCCACCAAGATGGAGGTGTAGGTGGAAACATTGTGCCTTCTTGCACAAGCAAGTTTAAAGACAACAAAGTTTTAGTAACAAAAAATGCAGCCAAAACACAGAAAATTGAACTATACAGAAGTCCGACAACAATGAACCCTTCAGCCAGACCAGTAAGAGGGGTGGAGCCAGCAGCAAGCTGAGTTGGGCAGGAAAGATCCCCTGACCTAGGCCCTCAGGCAGCTGAGGGCAGATCCCAGGTGTGGGGTAGCAACGGGTGGACTCAGTGAGGGTGCAAGGTGGCAGGTTGACCCCAGTCACACATTCGCGCGCAGATAAACCAGAGAAGAAGCAGGAAGTGAGACAGACTGTGCAGGCCCCAGCAGCAGGAAGCAGCAGAGGGGACGGCTATTTCCCCTCTTTGACCCCAGCCCCACTTACAGCATCACAACCCAGCGACCTGGGTAGCCCCGCCCTGGTGAACATTTAAAGCTCCGTTCCTCATATGTAAGGGGCTCAAACAGACCAAAACATGGCTCAAGAACTCAAAGCCCGCCATTTCCCCGCTCTGACCACGCCCCCACATACAGCGTCAGAACCCAGCGACCTGGGAGTCCAAGGTGCCGCTTCTCACACTTAAAGGGCACGAACAGACCAAAAATGGCGCAAGAAGATCTCAAAGCCCCAGAGCCCATAGATCTAAGCCATGAAGAAATAGCAAAACTCTCAGACGCACAGTTTAAAACACTGGTCATCAGGATTCTCACAGAACTGGTTGATTGTAGCCACAAATTAGACAAATATATGAAGGTGAGACTAATTGAAATGAATGGAATTGCACAGGACACCAACAGCAATGAAAAGGAAACTGGGACTCAAATCAATGGAGTGGACCAGAAGAAAGCAAATAATGGCCAAACAGAAAAGAGTCAAGAAGCAAGAATTCAAAGAAATGAGGAGAGTCTTAGGAACCTCCAGGACATCTTTAAACACTCCAACATCCAAATTATAGGGGTACCAGAAGGGGGAAAGGCACAGCCACCAGTGGAAAACTTATTTGAACAAATAATAAAGGAGAATTTCCCCAATCTGGCAAAGGAAATAGACCTCCAGGAAGTCCAGGAAGCTCAGAGAGTCCCAAAGAAGTTGGACCCAAGAAGGAACACACCAAGGCACATCATCATTATATTAGCCAAAATTAAAATGAAGGAGAGAATCCTAGAAGCAGCAAGAGCTAAGGGGACAGTCACCTACAAAGGAGTCCCCATCAGACTGTCAGCGAATTTCTCAAAAGAGACCTTACAGGCAAGAAGGGGCTGGAAAGAGGTATTCCAAGTCATAAAATCTAAAGACCTACAACCAAGATTGCTCTATCCAGCAAAACTTTCAATTAGAATGGAAGGACAGATAAGGTGCTTCTCAGATAAGATCAAATTCAAGGAGTTCATCATCACCAAGCTCTTGTTATATGAAATGTTAAAGGGACTTATCTAAGAAAAAGAAGTTAAAGGAACATGAACAGTGAAAGGACAACAAACTCTCATGAGGATTGATGGACATGCTTTTGACAGAACATGGTTTCATATTACACTGCAAGATTCCAGGGGCTGAATAAAGTGACTACTGGCTGCTACCTGCTCATGATTTTGATATTGCTAATGTACAGGTCACACAATCCAATAAATTACAAGGAAGAAACTGCCTCAAAACAAAGTGATTCCATAGGCACAAAATGGCCATGCATGTACATATGCACATTTTTTTGCATAGAAGGTATAGACCAAAAGTTAGTGTGGGAGAATGAAGCCCAAAGCTTGGTCTGATTTCATATCTAATGGGAGTGGGGGACAGACAACTGATATACACACTACCAGAAGGCAATGGAAAGCCAAGTTCCAATGTCTAGTAAGTATCTGGCTGGAAATAAGAAGGAAAAGGAGAGTAATGTGTATTCATTCTGGGTACTTACAGTGGCAGGAAAATTACACGCCTGAGTAAACAACCATCTATTATAAACTCCTATATTTAAACCTCCTCACCTAGGCTGGGGGCAACAGACTCACCTTGAAATTTGAGTAATCCTGAAATTCAACAACAAAACAGCCTAATTTTTCCTCAGGTACAACCTCCTTAAAAACTAGCTGCTTGTAAGAAACTCAGAAGTATGTGAGGAAGAAATGTACATCACACCTATTTGTGTTTCTGACAGAATTTTTGCCCAAGCAAAGTAAGCAACCCACAGGTACTTACCATCCTCCATATCTTCTGTGTTCTTGTGCCCATCACTCATGGTTAGATTCCCATTGATAATAGGATTTTGAGTAATTCTTGGTGGGTCATCAGTATCTCCAGCTTTAAAGAAAACAAAGAAATCCCATGGTTTTTACCTTCAAGGCTTAGATTAAACAAACAAAAACATTCAGTACTTTTTAAAATTTCAAGGCACTATTAATGTTCCAGCTGTGCCATAATAAATGCACTCTGACCCAAAAGGTACTTACTAGTATATTTACTAAATATAAACTTTGGCTGACACCAAAATGTTAAGTGTACTTGAACACAACACAATAATCTACTCCATCTGGAATGACACTTATTTTGAAGTAGGTTTCCTACTCATTCAGACTCAATCAATCCTAGTGAAAATATCATTGAGGATTTACTAAATTTTTACAAAAGAGTATATATTAGATGTTTTTACCACAGAAACATATACATTCTCATTCTCAAAGTGTCTCTGGACAATTACTATATAATTGAAGTATAATTCCATGCAAAAACCAGAACTTGTATTTTGGGGGAAATGGGGAGTTGGGAAGGAGATCCCTGGGAAGACTCACATGTACAGAGTCCAGAAAGGCCTGTAGAACCAATAAACTGGTTTTGTGTTTTTGAATGCTTGCTGAAATCTGACTTAAAAATATTTACATATAATCAGAAGTGTAGATACAAAACATTTAAGCAATGGCCCTGACTGGTGTATGGCTCAGTCTGTAGGGTATCATCCCACAAATGCAAAGGTTGCAGGTTTAAGTCCCAGTCAGGGCCCATGACTGAGTGACAGGCCAGATCCCCAGATGGAGAAATGCAAGAAGTACTGATTGCAGTTTATCTTGCACAATGATGTTTTTCTCTCCCTCTCTTTCTCCCTCCTTTCCCCTCTCTAAAAGTAAATAAATAGGTACAAGATTCTGGCCAAGATGGAGGTGGAGGTAAAAAAAACCTTTGCTTCCTCACACAACCAAAAGGAGGATAACAACCAATCTAAAATCAATAAACAACCAGAAGTGCCAGAAAATCAAACTGCATGGAACTCTAACAACCAAGAAATTAAACAAAAAATCAACCAGAACAACCAGACCGGTAAGGTGGACCATGCAGGCATCTGAGAAAAACCACTGTGAGGCAGTAGATTTGACAGGCAGGAGAGGTCCTGGGCTGTGCAAGTGGGGCTTACTTAAGGGGAAACTGAAACTCAGAGTAGACTGGACTATGGCTATTGCCACAGTGGGAGAAACTCCCAGTCTCACACGAGAGTCCCTTGGAAAGTGTGCTAGAGAATTGCAGGCAAACTGCACTGTTTCCTCTCTGGCCCCTCCCCAACAGGCAGCCACAAAGCAGCAAAGAGGGTTGCCCTGCCCAGGTAAATACCTAAGGCCCTGTCCCCTTACAACTTATCAGATGTGCCAAGACAAAGAAATACGGCCCAAATGAAAGAACAGAGCAAAACCTCAGAAAGAGAACTAAGCAATGAGGAGATCGCCAACCTAACTGGTGGAGAATTTAAAGCCCTGGTAATCAAAATGCTCACAGACCTGATTGAGCTTGATCCAAAAATGAAAAAAACAAATGAAAGATACCAAAAATGAAATAAAGCAAAATATTCAGGGAACCAACAGTGACAGGAAGAAAACCAGGACTGAAAGCAACAATTTGGAACAGACAAAAAAAAAATAACTATCCAATTGGAACAAAATGAAGAAACAAGAATTCAAAAAAGTGAAGAGAGTCTTACAAACCTCAGGGACAACCTGAAACATTCCAATATCTGAACTGTAGGGGTGCCAGAAGGAGAAGAACAGCAGCAAGAAATTGAAAACTTATTTGATCAAATAATGAAGGAAAACTTCCCCAATCTGGCAAAGGTAATAGACTTTCAGGAAGTCAAGGAAGCCCAGAGAGTTCCAAGGAAGTTGTACCCAAAAGAGGAACACACCAAGGCACATCATCATTAAGTTACCCAAAAATAAAGACAGAATCCTAAAAGAAGCAAGAGGAAAGGAGAGAGTTACACACAAAGGAGTTCCCATAAGACTATCAGCTGATTTCCCAAAAGAAAACTTTCGGGCAAGAAAGGGCTGGAAAGAAGTATTCCAAGACATGAAAGGCAAGGACCTACATCCAAGATTGCTCTATCCAGCAAAGCTACCATTTAGAATGGAAAGGCAGAAAAAGTGCTTCCCAGATAAGGTCAGGTTAAAGGAGTTCATCATCACCAAACCTTTATTATATGAAATGTTAAAGGGGCTTATCTAAGAAAAGGATTAAAAATATGAACAGTAAAATGACAACAAACTCACAACTGTCAACAAATGAACCTAAAAGAAAAGAAAAACAACAAAAACAAAAACTAAGCAAACAAGAGAACAGGAACAGAATCAGAGAAATGGAGCTCACATGAAGGTATTTCAGTGGGGAAGGAAAAGAAAGTAATAGAGGGGAAAAGGTACAGAGAAGAAGAAGCATAATTAGTAGGCATAAAATAGGCAGGGAGAGATAAAAATGGCATAGGAAACAGAGGACTCAAAGAACTTATATGTACAACCCATGGACATGAACTAAGGGGGGTATGCTGGAAGGTGGGGCGCAGGGAAGAGAAGGGATAAAGAGAAAAAATTGGGAAAACTATAATAGCATAATCAATTTTAAAATACTTAAAATAAATAAATGAATAATTAAAATCTTTTTAAAACCTTTAAACAATGACTGCCAAACATAAGGTGTAAATTCTAACTGTAACATTCTCATCATGATTTCATTAATTTAGAACGATCTTCTTACACTAGCATAGATCCATTTTTTAAAAACATGGCAAGACAGGGTTTAAATAGTCTCTATTGGCCAATATAGCCATACTTCACATTTTTAGATCCTTTCCTTGTTCCAGATATCAGAACAGCTCGCTGCAGCTAATGCTTGCCCCCATGTTGCCTCTGCACTCAGCTTTCCCTGGGGCATACGACACTTCAAGAAAAATTAAGGAGTCTCAGCTGCAGATGAGAGGTGTGGTCGTAAAAATATCTACATAGGTGTGTTCTTGTCCTCCAATATTTCAGAGCCTTCCCAGCATGAAGTCTGTTTCAGCACCACGGATAGCACCCTCGCTCTCAAAATCCCCAACTATTGGGTTCCATCTCAAATATTTTTTAATACAAACTGCTCTTTATCCTTCTTGAGCATCTTGCACACACACACCTTAGAAATCCTTGGAAGCCAAAGAACAGGTATTACCACCAGCATTTAGAAAGACCATGCCCAATCTTAAGTGACAATACAAATTCCCAATTTTTTATTAAATAACAATATATACACTTAGGAATGTATTAAAAGTGATTTTTTTAAATAAACAGATATTTCTTACATTGGTGCCTCAACCACCACATCCTGACAGAGAAACTGGGGGAGGGAAATGAGGCAAGGAGAAATTCTTCTTACTATTGATTAAGTGGCTCAAACTCTAAACTCTAAAAGCATATGTGCTTAAAAGGAACTGAAAAACCAGGCACCTTGCTTGACTGAAATGTCTTTCATACACATTTATCTTCATTAATTAAGTACATGAAAACATTATAAAATATTTTATGACCAAAAATCTCTGGCCTATTAAATAAATGGCACACAGCCCAGATGGAATAGTAAGCAACACTTTTTTAAAGAACCTATATGAAAAATACTCTAACTCAAGTTTTAAAAAAATTAGGACATCGAGCAGTAAACACCACCTTTGTTATAAAAAAGATAAGTTATGTTAAATATATAAATTGTTATTTCCCTTTAGACTATACATAGCACTACTAAGAGGTTCTATAGAAGCAGAAGAATATTCACCATTTCCATACATTCACATCACAGGAATGTACTTTAAATATTGAAATAATTTGCTTGAAGCAAGCCCAGTACTTTTTAATTTAGTTCTTTGGTTTAAATCCATCCAGCCCACTGCAATTTCTTTAAAATAGGGCTTATGATGCAGAAACACAAAAATGACAAATAATCCTCTGTGCACCAAACAAAGCATTGCTCCTAAACTAGCGATGTTATTTAAGTGTAAGCAGTCTAAATTGTGGCAAGTCGTAACTTGCCTGATCCATGATTCTGAAGATTCTGAGACCCAGGTAAATTCAGATGATTGCTGAAAGAAAATACCTTTCAAGGTCTGTTTTGGTGACTTGAGATACAGAGTAGTTTTTCACCAGAAGTTACATTAGTAATAAAAGTCAAGATCAATTCAAGAGATCTTATGGATCGCCACCCACAACACCTTATTGTGTGGAGCAGATAAATGAATAAATTACACCACTGTTTTTCAGCAGTAGAATTAACTACAAGGTGGTGAATGAAGAAAGCCTTATATTTTGTAAATTGAGAGGTCCTATTCTGATGTTAATGAAGACAGGATTTCTCTGCAATTTGCCCCAGAAGGGAAGGCAGGCAGAATTCTGCAGTTGAATAGGGTCCTCCTGAGCAAAACCCCACATTTACACACCACGGTACACATTTCTGCTGGGCCAACCACTTTGCTCTTTCCCATCCTTCATAAGCATGGAGATGGTGATCAAGGCCAATGGCTGTGAAATGGGACCACATCCCTGGTTAGACCACCAAGTACATGAGAAACCAGAACTGTTAACAACAGGCTCCATGAAACTCCCAAACAACTGCCAATGGGACCTTTGTAAAAAGTTGGACATTCAAGTCTATTCCTGAGGGACTGAATATCCAGTTTTAAAAAGCTCCTCACAAATGAGTTGGATCAACAAGAGGATTAAATTTCATTAAGACAGTGAATCCCCAAACCAGAATTAAATGATGGAAGTGCCCAAAACCCACAAAATGTCTGTACTAGGCTTCCAGAAATATCCTAAAAGATAAACTGCCTTCTTTAGCATCAAAGAAGTACACAGCTGGTGTATACATGTATTGGTCACTGTATATAGTACTCCTGTTCCTGACTTTTACGGACTGCCTAGCTGGAATTTTCCCAGATGTGTCACCTCTCATTTGGCCTATATGAGCAACACTGATTTTCTGATAACAATGATCTCAAATAAGACTGGAGACATGTTTGGCAAGTGCCAATAATAATATGGAATGCGTCAAAAAGAGAAAAATTGTCCCTGATAGGAAAAAATGTCTCTAGGATGGAAAAAGCAGTTATCCATGTAAAATATACGTATGATACTCAAAAAAAGTTACAAAAGACTGTTCCCATTGTTTGTGATTGGTAAGCCTTTTGACAATAGACCTTGTGGTAAGTATCCAAAGCATAATTTTAGTATGTATGTAAAAAGGTACAAAATCTTTTTTTAAAGGGTGACTTTAGAAACACACAAGAGACTACCTTGGCTCAGTGCTAATCCTCTATATCGTCCTCTTTTACTGACGATGCCTATGCTTATGTTCTGCTTTTCTCACTGCTGACTTTCGTTTGTGATGTCATAACAGAACTACTAACCCAGAGAACATGACCAACTGGCATGGAAATGATGCAGCACTCAGTAAGCACCTGAATGTCACTCCTGCATGAGCTAACAGACGAAGAACATTATTCCAATTTGTTGGCTTTGACACTGTCTGTTGCTTCATAAAGATTTCTCAAACCTCTCCCAGAAAGGCTGGGGTTGGGGAAACCAAACACCACCACAAAACTTTACAGCCTTCTACAAGGATCCTGGTACACAAAGAGCCAGCTGTGTCTCACATTAACTCCCCACTCAGCCCCCAGGGACATCCTCAAATTTCCAAACTAGTGGCACAACCCAATGACCAGAGCCACAACTCAGTTAACATTTCAAAATACAGATTACTAACTTAGTCCCCAAATTGGTCGGGCAGAGCCTTTAACTGCACATCTGAATCCCAGCTCTACCAGTTCATGTTGAATCCCAGCTCAGACACCTCTCCCATGCTCTCCCCTCCCCTCACCCTTCTGCTTGGCCTTCCTCCTTTCAGCCCTCTCCCAGCCCCAAACCCATTTTAATGAGCATTACAGAAAACAGAGATTATCAAAATAGAACACTGGTATCTTTCTGCATTTTCATCTCTTAATTGGCAATCCCAAATATATTTCAGGAACAGTTCAGAGATTTCAGTACTGGCTCTGGAAACCCATCAAACAGCGGAAAGCACCCAATCTGAACTCCAGAGTCACCTTCATGTCCAAGTCTCTGATTCCCTGCCCTGTCTGCATGGCTCTGCAGCAGAACTACTGGGCTGGGGGAGGGGAGGGTTCTCTTGGCCACATCAGAGTCACTGCATGGAATCTCTAGAAGCACTATACCTCAACATGCTTTTTTTAAAGCTCCCACAAAATTAGGGCAAGAAACAGATTTAAGTAACTTCAATCGTTTAAATACCTTCAAAAGACAAAGTATCTGGCTGTGTGGGGTGACCTTTAGGGCAGAATACTACTGTGTTAGGTCCTCTATCTGTGTATTTAACAAGAACCATTCCTTTCTAAAATGTGTGTATATGGTGGTGTGCATGTATTCCTATTGTAAACCTATACATTGCAAAAAAGTAGTCTGGAAACTTGTAAAGCACTAAAGCATACCCACAAAACACATTATGTGCTGTTATTAAACTTGATGTAGCTTGATTGTAACATTTAGTTTATAAAGGTTCTTTCTATTTTCCATGGCAAAGTCTTTAACACGTGAAAAATAAAAGCAACGCTTTGATTTATTTTTGTAAGTATTTGGAATACTTTAAATAAATGAATGTCCAATACCAGGTTTTTAAAAATGGCATAGTCCAGAATCAGAAAGAAAATGTTAACAGCAGGGGAAAGACCTGGTTATTAGTTCCTTAGTTGATTTAAGTTAACAATGGGAAACCCAGTGACGGGTATATAAGGACAACTGCACTAGCTTTCCAACATTCTTTTAAATCTAAAGTTTAACAGCACACCCCAGCAATCTAGACGCTCCAACCAAAGTGAACTACCCAGCTAGGTCTAATGTTTACTTAAAAAAATGACAACATAGCAAACCATAAAGCCTGAGTAGAACCATATCACTGTATTTGTACTTGAAAAACTTTACCACAAATCATCCACAGAAGCGTGTCTGAAATTCTCAGTCAGTAACTGAACAGTCTCAACACAAGGACCCTCAGAGTGTGCACTTTCATGGCCACGGCCATGCGCCTTGGATGGGCCCCACTCCACCCCTCAAAATAAGCCCCACCTATGTCTAATCTCCATATTCATAATTTATCACTGCAATGAAATTACCGAAAAATTGTCCTGGCTTCTGTGGCTCCAGAACTGAGTGCAGGCCTCCGAACCAAAGGGTTACAGATTCGATTCCCTATCAGGGCACATGCCTGGGTTGTGTGTCAGGTCCCCTGTTGGGGGTGTGCAAGAGGCAACTAACTGATGTTTCTCTCCCTCTTTTTCTCCCTTCCTTGTCCCCTCTCTAAAAATAAATAAAATCTTTTTAAAAAATTACAGGAAAAAAGCAATAGGTAGGTAACCTTTTGAAAGGCCTTTGACACTCAGCAAACCTCCTTTGAGGCTTACACGGTGAATACCTGGGATGTTTCCAATTTGGGAATGGTATGATGAGAGCTGGTATAAATACTTTCGTACAGTTTCTGGATTCATACTTATTTCTACTTTTAGATTTTATAAGAATGAAATGCTCAGTAACGTGGCAAGGGGTTCAGAGATGCATCAGGGGAAATAACGACCTTCCCCCTCTGAAGACACTATATGATGTGTCGTCACCTCGTCGGCTTTCTGAATGTCCGCACGTAGACACAGATGCACAAGGTGCACACACTCTTTTCTCAGGAACAGAGAAATGGCACCCCAATTACACTACATGGATAGCTTACAGCTATCTTGAGTCAGCGCAGATACACATATGAATGAACTTGTATATGGATTTTATTTAGAATAGCACCATAACACTTCATCATGATTTACCCAACCATTCCCTTACAGACAACTGTTATCGGGTTGGGGAGATTTTTTTTGGGGGGGGCACCTGTATGATGCACAGCAAACATCTCTGCACTATGATTTTTGCTGTGCTGCACATTCTATAAACACGTCTGGTCCCCCAAAGTAGTTTGCTGTGCTCTTTCCAATAGTATTTATCAACAGTGCATCCAAGAACTCAGAACGCTACCAAATGGCTCCCGACAGCCAAATCACAAGACCCTCGTCTGCACAAAGTTTGCATGCTGCTCAAGAGAACTCTTCCAGCTCTCATGCACAACTCCGTAACTCTTACTTGAAGGCAGTCAAATACAACCAATTTCCTGACTTTCCAGCCCAGAACAAATCCTCAATGTATGAAACCTAGCTCCAAGCTCACAGAGGAGCAAAAAGGCAGCTGACCACCCACTAGACAAAGACAGAAGGTATACTGAGGATGACTGAGAAGAGGGAGCAGCCATCGGGCCAGTTATAAAGGGAGGGAGGGCATACAGAAGAGACAGGGCAGCACTGGCCTGTGGGGCAGCAGGAACAGAGCAACTAGGAGGGAGACGGGCAGTCATGAGGGACATGAGGCTGGGAGCTGCCACACTACAAAAGAAACCAGAGCCTCTTGAGAGCTGAGAAACAACCTCCCAACACTTGGGGAAAACATGCAGTTCTGTGGGAAAACTCGCTGACTGTGGAGTCAACTAAGGCAACACTGGGCCTGAGGTGAGACCAGGGAATACAGTCAGTCCTGGGACAAACCTGGAGCTAGCTAAGCAGGGACTTAAGTTCTGACAATGGTACCAACACGGTGAGAACTTGCAGGTCTGAGTTACTCTACTCTCAGCACAGGTCTCACAGTCAGTCTGTTCTCCTCTCCAGGACTCAGTGGTGCCCGAAGTATACCACCCTCGTGGCAAGTGGGGAGAAGGTACCAATCAGGCGACATGGTCCCTGCTGGCCAACAAGCTCACTCTCCCAGTCAGAAACACCACACTGCCCAGTGGCCCTGAGCAAACAAAATCACTTCCCAACTCTAACTCTCTGAGTTGCTGACTAGTAAAGTGAAACCTCCAGGAAGCACTCCAGATCTTAATGCGGCCTTCACTTCAGAAAGATCACTTCTTGTCCATTATGATTCCAATACCAAGGACATCAAGCATCCCCCTAAATGCTGGACATGCCTAGCGTGCCTGCAATTACAGTAATAATAAAGAAGACATTCTACTCCATTCTAACATGTCTTTCCAGACAGGAACAATTTGGGAGGCAAAGGCACCCATCTCATCTCTGGCTGGGGCTGGGTAAAGCCCACACCCTTCTCTCAGAAGTTAGTCAACCTACATATAAAGCTTCTCAAGTGGGCGAAGAGCTGGGCTGGGCCTAGGGCTCAGCAGGGAACAGACAGATAAGCTCCCTGCTCTCCTGCAGTTTACTTTCTTCTGGGAGGAGATGGGAGGGACAATTGCAATGGAGGAGAGACCAGTACTGACAGAGCCACAGGGCTTGGAGGCATACCACTGGTCATGAAGGAAGAGGCAACATCCAAGTCTAAACCACAAAAGAAAAGAAGCCAGCTGGGCAGAGAACCTGGAGAATCACATTCTAGATAGAGGGGCAAGGGAGAAGATGGGAGAGGACGTTCAGTCAAAAGGTGGGCAGGGCCAAGGCTGTGGAGGGCACTGAAGGCCATGGGAGGGCTATGAATTTCATTCTCAAATGTACCTACTTTTGAGGACCTACATTCTCAAATGTACCTACTTTTTAGCATGTGCCCTCAATCAAATGAAAAGAAAGCCACCTTTGAGGGGAGGTGGAAAAATGTAATGGGGCAATGAATGGTGATGAAAGGAGACTTGAAGGCACTGCTCAAAGAGCAGCTCTCTGGTAGGTCAGAGCTAAGATGTTCCCAGTGTTTGGACCTTGGCTGCCAACCCCATACACCTATCTGGACAAGCCTACCCTAATCATCTCAGACACAGGATCCTTGCTGTTGTGCAGAAGATGTGGGTGTCCCTCAGGGCTAGCCTGCCAGGTTAGCCAGGCAGCCTCCAGTAGCTCTATGAATTCCTTCGGTCATATTACTAGCATTCGAATTATGGCTTAATCAGAACCATGACTCTAAAGTGTTCTGGTTTTACACTTTTATGATTTTTACATGATTTGGCTACCTGTGTCTCCCATTAAACTGGCCAGAAGTCCACTCACGTGGCATTCCTGTTGTACTACATCAGGACTTCTTTGGTCTTCCACTGTTGGTCTTCCACTGCTGCCCAGCTGCTAGGTAGCTGAGCATGAAGATTCAATGTAGAATCTCTGTATGAAAACCTGACCATTAGCTCTACACTCTAAAATAATCCCAGTTTAATTCAGTTATAGGAAAATACAGCCACAAAGAAGGCAACATATAAATTTGTGTTCCTTAAATGAAACTATTTGTTTAGGGCTTTTTGTTTGGCCTGATCATGCCAAAACAATCTGCTCCCTAGAGGATCATCCTGTAACTGCCAATCACGCTGGCTGCGCTGTGAGGGGTGTGCAATCAGGCACAACTGCAGAGCTTTTATGTACGCTATGTCTGCATTGCTTTCTTACACATCCAGTGTTGTTCCACAGAAAAAGAGAGCTAGCATTATCTTATATGCTGTGGAGCACAGGCCACTTGTGGAAAAGAAGTCCCAGCATACCAGGCAGAGACAGAGCTTAGAAAAGCGATAGGACGAAAGTAGAAAATGTTTGCAACACATAACGGCCTAACGATTAATAACTAGAACACTCAGAGTTACTAAAAATTAAGAAGGAACAACCTAACTACAACAAAGGAGAAATTCACAGGAAATTTAGAAAGAATAATAAATATGCACAACTTCCCTAATTAACATGATACTTTTCCATCTACCATATGAACAGAGAAAAATATCAGAAATGCCCATTGATACAGAGGGTCTTGCAAAATGTGTGGTGTCAAATGGCTAGCAGGAATGTAAATTTACAATCAAATTATTATCCTCAAAGGCAGTATTCAGTAAAATCAAAGGTCAACTATGTTTTCACACAAGTCATGTCCAGAAATTCATTCCAAAGAATATTAGCATACATGCCAAAAGATGTACATCAGCAAACATCTTACATTGAAATACCATTTTTTACAGAGAAAAATGAAAAACATAAGTGCCCGTTACTATGAAGGGCCACATGTTATATGATTCATATGACTCCATTTATATGAAGTGTCTAGAAGAGGCAAATCCTCATTGAGAGACAGAATGCAGATCATTGGTTGCCCAGCGTTGACAGGGAGCCAGCAGTTAGGGAATGGGGAGACTGGGGAGATGGATAGGTGGGGCAGGACTTTCTTTTTAGAGTGAAAAGAAATCTTCTAAGGTGAATAAAAGACTTACATATAAGTTGTGACACCATAAAAGTCCTAGAGGAGAACATAGGCAGGAAAATCTAAGATATTTCACGCAGCAATATTTTCACTGATATGTCCCCTAAAGCAAAGGACATAAAGGAAAGAATAAACAAATGGGACTTCATCAAAATAAAAAGCTTCTGCATGGCTAAAGAAAACAGCATTAAAATCAAAAGAGAACCAACTGTATGGGAAAACATATTTGCCAATGATACCTCAGACAAGGGTTTCATCTCCAAATACATAAAGAACTCATATGACTCCACTCTAAGAAGACACCCAACCCAATTAAAAAATGTGCCAAGGATTTGAACAAACACTTCTCCATCGAGGACATACACAGGGCCCAGAGACATATGAAAAGATGCTCAGCATCACTAGCCATCACAGAGATGCAAATTAAAACCACAATGAAATACCACTTTACACTAGTCAGAATAGCCATCATAAACAAATCAACAAACAAGTACTGGAGAGGTTGTGGAGAAAAGGGAACCCCAGTGCACTGTTGGTAGGAATGCAGGCTGATGCAGCCACTGTGGAAAACAGTATGGAATTTTCTCAGAAAACTAAAAATGGAACTGTCTTTTGACCTGGAAATTCCACTGCTAGGATTATATCCTAAGAACCCTGAAACACCAATCCAAAAGAACCTATACACCCCAATGTACACAGCAGCACAATTCACAATAGCCAAGTGCTGGAAGCAACCTAGGTGCCCATCAGTAAATGAGTGGATCAAAAAACTATGGTACATTTATCCAATAGAATTCTAAGCAGCACAAAGAAAGAAGAAGCTCCTACCCTTCATGACAGCATGGATGGAACTGGAGAGCATTGTGCTAAGTGAAATAAGCCAGGCAATGAAAGACAAATACCATATGATCTCAACTTTAACTGGAACCTATTAAACAAAACGAACATACAAGCAAAATATAACCAAGACACTGAAATTGAGAACAGGCTGACAGTGACCAGAGGGGAAAGGGAGGAGATAATGCAGAAAAGGGGTGAAAGGTTTGCAGAACAATTATAAAGGACGCATGGACAGTAACAACAGGGCATAGAAACAGAGGAAGGAGGTGGGAAGGGCTGGGGTGGTGGGGAGGTGTAGGGGGAAAGGCAGAAACCTGTACTTGAACAACAATTTTAAAATGTTACAAAAGAAAAGAAATCTTCTAAAACTGTCTGGGGTGTTGCACAACTCTGGGACTCTACTAAAAGTTACTCAACTGCACACTTTAAATGAGTGAATTGCATGGTATATGAATTATATCTCATTAAGTTCTATTTATTTTTTTAAGATTTATTTATTTTTAGAGAGGGGAAAGGAGGGAGGGAGGGTGGGAGGGGGAGAAACATCAATGTGTGGTTGCCTTTCAAGCACCCCCTACTGGGGACCTGGCCAGCAACCCAGGCATGTTCCCTGACTGGGAAACAAACAGGTGACCCTTTGGTTCACAGGCCAGCACTCAATCCACAGAGCCACACCAGCCAGGGCTCATTAAGCTCTATGGAAAAAAAAAAAAAGAACACAATGACTTAATACAAAGTGGCTACTTCTCCTGTAGACAAATAGCTCCACAAATGAAATTTCTGAGAGCTCTGTAGAGTGTGATGCACATACTAAGCAATGAAGCCATGTATAAATGGTCTGTTTTCTGCAGTATTTCTCTAAAACTAATATGAAAGTTTGGTGTTTCAAAAATTCAATGATCTGCAAAGTTGACTTACGTGTATAAATTTCCTCAACATTCATATGTTTTAAGTAAATTAAAAAATATATAATAAGGAGGTATGTCCACCAGTAGAGGAATCAATAAATAAGTTACAAGGATGTCCTTAAGAGAATGAATGAAGCTGCATGTTAAAGGATAAGGGGCAATATCCATAATACACTAAGGATACAATGTTCCTCTTAGCAGGAATGCAGTCTTTTCTTCTAGCTTCCACTTGTTTGAATGTTTCAATGACTATGTATCATCTTTACAACAAAAGTAAAAACACATACACGCAAGGCAAATCACAGTTGCAAAAGGACACAACCTAAATACTGACCAAGCGTGACACCACCTTAATAGCCCTCAGAAGTTGTGCCAGAAAAGGGAAAAGAGGGTGTGCCAGCTGCCTATTTGGAGTCACCAGGGGAGTGGGAATCGTGGAACAGAACCCAGCACCAAGGGATCACTTAAACAATCTGACCGGGAACGCCAGTTTACTCCCTGGCAAAAGGCAGCACCCTCTCTTAAATGCCTGGATTTTCCTTTAAAACTGTTCGCAAAACAAGGCAGTGTGGGGGCTGGAGGTGAGGTCAGAGGTAGAGAGATTTGTAAAGAAGCTCTTGTCCTATTAAAACTCTATTCACAGCTAGTCAGACAACCAATTTCAAATGAATTCCTTTATTTGAATAAAACCACAAACAGAATAACCTACAACAGGCTAAGTTGTTTTTTTCTACATGTTCATGCTGGTGGACCATCACTCAGACTTCACCCTCCTTTTCAGGAGACCTACCCTGGGTTTTAAAGGAACACCCCCATTCAAGATCTTATGAAAAACTAGTGACCAGATAAATCATTTAAAACTTCC
This sequence comes from Artibeus jamaicensis, assembly GCF_021234435.1. Classification (NCBI taxonomy): domain Eukaryota; kingdom Metazoa; phylum Chordata; class Mammalia; order Chiroptera; family Phyllostomidae; genus Artibeus; species Artibeus jamaicensis. Next base: position 48,663 of record NW_026521270.1, read on the forward strand.
TAGAAGAAAGACTAGCTTCCCAAGAGAAGCAAAGAAAACCTGGACCTTTTCTTTTCTTTTTTTTTTTTTAAGAAGGAGGGGTGGGCAGTTCAGTCCACAAACCAGCACAGACCCTGAACGTCTTTGGTGCACTAGCAATGTCCCCTGAGAAAACTGGACATCAAGAGGTAAAGTCATTGGCACTGGAGACATACCATGTTCGTGGACTGGGACACTCACAGGAAAGACGTCAGTTCTCTTCAAATTAACCTGTATGTCTGAACATAGTCCCAGTCAGATCCCAGCAGGAATTTTTATACCTATAGACAAGCTGATTCTAAAACTTATATGGAAAAGTAAAGGAAATAGGGTAAGTCAAACAACTTTGAAAGCCAAAACACAAGTGTGGCTCAGTGGATTGAGCACCAGCCTGTGAACCAAAGGGTTGCCAGTTCGATTCCCAGTCAGGGCACCTGTCAGGGTTGCAGGAACCAGGGACACAGGCTAGGTCCCCATTTGGGGATGTGTGAGAGGCCACCTAGCCCTGTATCTTTTGCACATTGATGTTTCTCTCCCTCCCCTTCTCTTTCCTTTCCCCCTCTCTAAGAATAAATAAATTCTTTTAAAAAATATTAAGTTGGCCAAAATCTTTGTTAGTTTATTCCATAAAATAAAAAATACATTTTTCATTTTCACCAATAACTTTATTGATTTGGATATTTTTAATGTGTTGGCTATCTACTATTGGCTTCTAGTAAATAGAGGCCAGGGGTGCTGCTAAACATCATCCAATGCAAAACACAGCCCCACAGCACAGAATTATTTGGCCAAAATGCCAATACTACAAAGAAATTGCAAAACACTTTGACACATTCAATCAATCACAGCACTGTCTCCATACAATGAACAATTCATTTTGTTGTACTTCTGTTGCATTTTCACCTTTCTTGAAATAATAAAGTATAATATGACAAAAATGTTGCATATTTTCTTCCATATTCAGTATTCAAATGGCTGCAAAGAAATCACTAATTTTGATAAGTTTTTTTAAATGCATGCTGATGTGACAGCTGTCACAATACACTCTAACAAAATTGATTCAAATGAAGTTAGACTACTCAGTGCTATTAGAGCCATGATATGGAAAAAGTGTAGTGGGTTTTTTGGCCAACACAGTACTTCTGGTACTGTGATCTCTCTTTAAATGCTCATGAAACACCTGTTATTCATCTTAACAAGACCATCTGATATAGAACTTTAACTCAAAAAAAAAATCTCTGATCCTCACTGCCCAATCCATAGCTCTTCGCCATCACAGGGACCATCCAACACAGCCTGCTCCCATCCCCATGGCATTAGCTGATATGGAAGTGGCCACCCCCTGCCACAGATGACTGGGCTGCCTACAGCTACTACCCCATCTTCACCCACTCTGCCAAGGACTATTACGACTCTTACATACAGAACAAAAAACTCACTGCTCTCTTTGTCCCAAAAAGCCTTCTGGAGTTACAACTACAATTCTGCCCCCACTTAGGTGACAGTACAAGGCTGCCACACACATGAAATTTCGTGTCTTAGGTACTTACACTCAGTTTTTAAAAATGTAACTGTAATAATGAACTATGTCGATATTTAGAAGATCTGTGTAACTCAGCAAGTCAGTATTTCCCAAATGACCAATGAATGGGATTTAAAAAGATCCATTCGGAGTACAAGACAGGCCAATGAATTTTAATGTATTAAAACATAAAAAGTCAATTCACACAGTTTTAAACTGCATGTTGCTATTAACCTTAAAAAGCTACTAACGTTTGGTGTAGCAAAGGACCGCCACAAGGATCTGAAAAGGATGCTGAAGTCCTCTGCCTCTTCTCACTACATGCCTTTGGTAGACTGGGCTTTCTTTACCTTATCACTATACTGACATTGCAACTGACCACACAAGCAGCTATGAGGATCCAGCTGTCTTTTTTTATTTTTAAAGATTTTATTTTTTTATTTTTGCAGAAAGAGGAAGGGGGGAAGAGAGGAAGGGAGAAAAGCATCAATGTGTGGTTGCCTCTCACGCATCCCCTATGGGGACCCGGCCCACAGCCCAGCCCTGTGCCCTGACTGGAAATCGAACAGGTGACCCTTTGGTTTCAGGCCAGCACTCAATACACTGAACCACACCAGCCAGGGCTAGCCATCTTCTATTAAGCAGACAATTGAAGAGATTTTCCAAAATGTAAACATGCCATTCCTTATTAAATTCTAAAAAAATAGTTATTTCCTATAAAGTGTGTTCTTGTTACCATGTACTGGCTTACAATCTTTAAGTGAATACATAAGGTTGATCTCAGTTTGAATATTTAATGTGGCAAATAATGCTGTAACGCACCTACAGAAAAGCTCTTTGGGATTCTCATCCACTTAAATAGTGAAACAGGATCCTGACAACAAACAGTTTGACAGTCCAAAGACCAGAATGAGTGGTGGGTTAGTGGTGGGTCACTTTCGCTAAGATGGAATTACATGCCCCTAGAGTTCCCACTTGGGAGACCCTCTGCCAGCAATTTGGAGGGCAAAGCCCACATTCCGTCACACCTGGGGTTTCTCTGCCTGTGGGCCCTTAGCTCTGAAGATCTATGGGCACCAGAAGTAGATGCATGGGCTTCTTCCCTTACAGACTGCCTTCCTGATAAACCTCAGCTGGTGCAGCTGAGGTTTGGTGGTGCACCAAACCCTGAATCCACACTGTCAGCAGCTTCCACAGCTGGGCATGGTAAACATCAAGTAAATTGCTTTCTCCATCTCTACTACTACATTGCTGCCCTGATTGCATCCTCAACTGACCTGGGTGCCCTCATCCTGTAACACCCAATTCATTTCATTTAGTGGTAAAGCACATTCATAACCACAAAAATCAAGCCTCTTTAAAAAAAAATACTGCAGAAAACCTATCAGAGACAGAATCAAGAGAACCTGCAAATCTTTCTGATCCAATATGGTGAGTTTCCACACATGAAATATTAGTCTGCAATCTAACAAGATGAAACACTGATAACTGCCATGACTTGAATGAACCATGAAAACACTCCAGTGCTCAGTGAAAGAAGCCGGACAAACATCACCTAATGTATGACTCCATTTCCGTGATGTGTCCAGAACAGACGAATCCCAAGCGAGTAGATTGGTGGCTGCCTAGGGCTGGGGCAGACAGTAGTCCCACTTAAGGAATACAACACTTCTTTTTGGAGTAACAAAAATGTTCCAGCTTCGCTTGTGTTGATAGTTACACAACTGTGAACATAGTAAAACTCACCAAATTACACACTTTAAAAGGGTGAATTGTGACATATGCAAATTTTATCTCAACATAAGCTGCTATTTTTAAAAGTGGTGCTTACTAACATGTTTTATCAAAAACACTTACAGAAGGGCAGATGCAGATCTAACCCTTTATACCGATAACCAAAGTGGGTGAAATTAAGGTAAATTGGCACTGAACAACACTGTGGCATGTTCCAGTCTGATAGAAACTAAAATATTAAAAAAATGCAATGCATTTAATTATTTGGTACTGAGGACAAACTACTGTTCAAGGGGTAGAAAATGACTTTGGCTCCAGTACCTGCTCTTTTGACCCGGACCTAAGCTGGGGGAGAGAAAAGCAAAGAAACACCACTTGAAGAGTTAAGCACAACATAATGGATATGCCCAGGAAACACCAAGACAATACCTCTATTTTCGTCAACCCAGCAGTCTTGCCTCTGGCAGTCTTACCTCAAATTCCCCTGAACCCAAATCCTAACCTCCCCTCACAACCCACTGCAAGTACCACTTCACCAGGCCTTCCAGCTTTCCACAGCCTAATGTGATCTCTCTACTCAACTTCCAGAGCCCTATCTCTTCATCCCTAGTGGCATTCATCACTTTCTATCTACCATCAATAGAGCGAGCACAGGACCCATCCTGCTGCCTTTCCTTAGGCAAAAACCTTCCTGTTCCAGGCCAAAAAAAAAAAAAAGCCTGCTAGAAGAGCAAAGCTAAAACCCAGTTCACAGGCTGGTCTAGAGCAGCACCGCCCATAGAACCTTCTATAACCATGCAGACGCTCCACAGCTGTGCTATCCAATATAGAAGCCACAAGTCACACATGGTTACTAAGCCCCTGAAATATTGCTAGTGAGACTCAGGAACTATTTAATTTTACTTAATTTTCATTAACATAAACCTAACCATTCAGGAGTGGCTAGAGGCCACAATGCTGGACAATGCAGGTCTACAAGTCACTTCACCCTTGGGAGCCTGGGTTTCTTCACCTGTAGATTTGGGGGTATAATAGGCACTTTCCACCCTAAAAGAAAATCATACAACTAAGTCAAGATGGCCCCATAGGCACACTTGGCTCGCCCCTTTGCACAACCACATCAAATTTACAACTAAAATACATCACAACCATCACTCAGGAATGTCAGAAATTGAGCTGAATGGAAATCTGACAACCACAGAACTGAAGAAACCACATCCATCCAGAAGGGGAGGAACACAGAGGCAGACGGGCTGGCCCCACCCCCACATGGATAAAAATTTGGAAGGGATATCTCAGGAGTGAAGAGATGCAGGCCCATACTAGGACCCCCAGCCCAGCATTCCAAATCCTGGAAAATAAGTCCCCACAACCTCTGACTGAAAAACCCAGTGGGGATTGAGTCAGTGGAAGAAACTGCTGGAGCCCCAAGCAGTTGCCCTTAAAAAACCCACACACGGACTCACCTGCTTAGACTCACTCCCTCTGACTTGAGCACTAGGGTAGTAGCTTGAAAGGCACCAGTGGTATACAAGGGGAAAGCTAAGTGTCTGACATGAAGGCAAAATGAAGCCATTATCCCCTTGCTAATTCCTTCCCCCACAGAGCCCACAAGCTGGTGACATATCTGAGACTCCATCAACCTGGCTAACACTGTGTGACTCACCTTGGAGATCCTCAGAGGCTCTGTTCCACCCAGTTTACAGGCCCACCCATCTGCTTTTCTATGAGAATGGCTGGTCTTGGCTCCCAAATCCTATCAAACAAGCAACAGCTGACTTCAGTAAGCCCCAGCAGCAGCCAGATTAGATTCCCAGCTTGGTTTCACCTGAAAATCTCCAAGTCTAGCATAAGTAGCAGCCACCTCAGATGCTTTACAGCTCAGGAAGGGTACCCCAGGCAAAGCAAAGGAGGGGACTGACCTTGGCCTACACCACCCGGGAAACTCCAGGGCCAGTGTACCCAGTGGACACTACAGACCACATTGAAGCACCACCACCCTGCCCCTGTACAGCTGATCCTCCACAGAGAGCAGAGTTTGGTGGTCAGTGGTCACAGCTAATCCTTGAAGCTGACTGGCCTGGGTAAATCCTTCCCATTGATCTGCCAACACCAACCAAGGCTCAACTACAAGAGTAGGGTGTACTCAGCCCACACAAAGGGTGCTACTTGAGTACCCAGCTTGGGAATAGGGGAGGCTGTGCAACAGGACCCTACAGGACAACTTCTACCTTAGGCCACACTACCAAGACATGGAGTCAAAGCAGCTCTATCTAATACACAGAAACAAACACAGGAAAACAAAGAAACATAGCCTAAATGAAAGAACAGATTAAAACTCCAGAAATAAGAGCTAAATAAAATAGAGATAAGCAACCTCTTAGATGCAGAGTTCAAAATACTGGTTATAAAGATGCTAAAGGAGCTTAGTAAGGACCTCAGTAGCATTAAAAAGACCCAGTCAGAAACAAAGGATACACAAATTGAAATAAAGAAAATTTTACAGGAAAACAACAGTAGAGTGGATGAAGATGAGAATCAAATCAATGATTTGGAACATAAGGAAACAAAAAACAAGAAGAAAAAAGAATCCAAATAAATAAGGATAGTGTAAACAGCCTCTGGGACAACTTCAAGAGGTCCAATATTCTCATCATAGGGGTGCCAGAATTAAAAGAGAAAGAGCAAGAAATATGAAATCTGAAAAAAATAGTGAAGGAAAACTTCCCTAATTTGAAGAAGGAAATAGACATGCAAGTCCAGGAAGCACAGAGAGTCCCAATTATGATGGATGCAAAGAGGCCCACTCCAAGACATCATAATTAAAAGGCCAAAGGTTACAGATAAAGAGAGAATCTTAAAGCAGCAAGAGAGCCCTGACTGGTATGGCTTAGTGAATTGAGTGCCAGCCTGCAAACCAGAGTCACCGGTTTCATTCCCAGACAGAGCACATGCCTGATTCATGGCCAGGCCCTCGGGGGGTGGGGGGTGAGAGAGACAACCACATGTTGATGTTTCCCTCCCTCTCTTGCTCCCTCTTTTCCTCTTTCTCTAAAAATAAATAAAATCTTTTTTTTTTAAGAAAGAGAAGTTAGTTACCAGATGGTTGCCAGATGAGAGTGGGGAGGGGCAGAATGGGTGAAAAGGTAAGGTGAACAGCAAGTACAAATAGGTAGTTACAGAATAGCCATGGGGATATAAAGTACAGTGCAGGAAATGGAGTAGCCAAAGAACTTGTACTATTGCCCTGGCTGCCCTATCTGGTGTGGCTCAGTGAATTGAGGGTCAGTCTGAGAATCAAATGGTCACTGGTTCAATTCCTAGTCAGGATATATGCCTGGGTTGCCAGCCAGGTCAGGTCTCCAACAGAGGGCATGCAAGAGGCAACCACAAATTGATGTTTCTCTTCCACTTTTTCTCCCTCCCTTCACCTCTGTCTATAATAAGTAAAAATCTTTTTTAAAAAAACCTTGCACTCACATCCCATGGACATAAACAGTGGGGGGGGGACTGCCTGAGAAAGTAGGGGGTGCTGGGAGAAGGGGAGCAAAGGAGAGAAAATCAGGACAACTATAATAACATAGTCAATGCAATATACTTTAAAATAATAAAGAGAGCAATATAAGTAAAAAATAATAATAATCATGCAACCAAGTGCCCTCTGATAACAACAGACCAAAAATGAGAGCAGTATTTTAAGAAATATAAGGTGCTTCTTATACAAAACAAATCAGGACTGAACTTCATCAAGACAAATTAGATTTTAAATACTGGCATAACAGGAAACATTTAGATTTGCAGTAGTTAATTCTCCCTCTTTTCATACCCGCACCCCCAATGCAATTAATAGCCAACTTTAGAATAATCTGAAGACTTAAAAAAAATCAGCAGGAACCACACTTTCAACATCACAGGCCCGGTGACCTCAGACTGCTGAAGGAGGCAACAACCACCTGCCACTAGCTTCCACTTCTGTGTCAAACATACAGAAGCTGTGCAGGTGGCTGCCATGTGTCTTGAAGCTGAACTAGTCACCACGAGGACCATTTGCAACTCTGTTCCCCACTAGGAGGCATGCAGGTCACCTTACTTATTTTCATCTTCTTCAGACACCCCCAAAACCAATTCATTTGAAGGTCTAGACTTTGCCAACTGTAGGGTAAACAGAGGCAGTCTGACTTCTTCACCCAGGTGTCTGGACAATTAAGGGAAACAACTTCCTATAACCTTGAGAGTGGGCCTGATAAGTAGTATTCTCATAGCCTTGACACTGAGTCCAATAAACTGTTCCCATAGTCTTGAGTGGGCTTACATTTGCAGAATCACCCAATGTTATACAATATCTTGGCTTTCTGACGGCTTTCTTTGTATCCAATATTTAAGGGGCTACAGGCTCCCTGCTGAGTACCATGCAGGGGGACATGTGCCACACTAGGGGACAAGAGACATGCAGTGTGCCACACAGAGGGGACAGGTGACATGCAGAGACATGCAGGGGGATATGCAGTGTGCATGGATTGCCCACTCTTGAATAAAGGCATGTTAGACATCCCAACAGCTCTGTGAATATTCTTCCATCTTCCCTAATCTCATGAACCTGTCAGGCCTTGAATGGTCCCAACACACCAACCCACTGCTCAATACATTGACAGTTATCATTTGGTGTTATTGCTAATTCTGTGGACATCTTCCCTCTTGACCAAATTCCTGGAGGCCAAAATCCCAGTTCCTTGAGGCAATAATTTGTCTTCCATCTTCATATTTTATCCCTGCAGAATCTCACACTCCACTGATGGCCAATAAATATCCTAAATCTACTCTGTGCATGATAACCAATATCACCCATCTGATGCAATGTCCAGAAAAGTTGTGCTTTCAGAGGAAATCACAGAGACTTAGTCCCCTCTACTCACACATGCACAGGAGATGGGTCTTACATTGCACTGTGAGACCAGAGGCCACATTAAGGAAAACTAAGAGCAAAAAGCCACATTTATTTAAGCTTTCTTCAATCAGTGACCTAGTAGGCAAAAGACGGACATCAAGCCATGTGAGGGTTTCTGTATATTTTAAACAGTTTTCTTACAGTTTTTGACTACTACAATCACTTTATAGACTAGACATGTTTCCCAGTCTAGTCTATAAAGACTATCTCTGCGAAGATAGAGATACTATTTTAAAATTCCCTGTCAGGAAAAGAAGCTCCAAAAGAACACATTCAGTATATACCATAAAAATAATAACACCACACAGCTAGCTGCAAGTCAGTGAGGCAAGGACAGACACTAGGCCTCTGAAGTCACCTCATTCCTTTCAACCCTGTCCAGTTAAGCAACCCCAGAGTTTCAGTATTTCTGACCCAGTATTCCTTCTACCTTGTGGAAGTTGCTGTCCTGAGAAAGTTACGAGATGGTTTAGGAGAAAGGAGGAAAACACAGCTGGTCAAAGCCAGGGGAGAATGGGGAGCAGCCGGGCTCATGCCATCTGTGTGGGCTTGCTCATCTGTGATGCCATTGCCACACCAGGGGGACCTGAGTAGAGAGGCCTATACTGCCTTGGATTAAGGTGCCTCACTGGCTAACCCTATAGCACCAGGGGTGTCAAACTCATTTTCACCAGGGGCCACATCAGCCTTGCGGTTGCCTTCAAAGGGCTGAATGTAATCTTAGGACTGTATAAGTGTAACTAATCCTTAACAGTTAAGCGAGAGCTCGGCGCTGCCACCAGGTAGAAACAAGGTGCCAGGCCAGATAAAACAGGTGTAGGGCTGGATCTGGCCCATGGGCCTTGTGTTTGCCACCTATGCTGTAGATCCACAGAACTGGGTACTCTGAAATGCAGCCCACTTGTGCTCTGAGCCCCAGCTGACAAGACCTGGTCCTTCTCCATATACCCAGAGCCCCAGCTGGTTTGCTTTAAAAATAATTCTTTTGTTTTAATATATTTTATTGATTATGCCATTACAGTTGTTCTATTCACCCCTTCATTCTCCTCCGCCCTGCACACCCCCTCCCCCACCATTCCCCCCTTTAGTTTATGACCACATGTCTCAAGTTCTTTAGATTCTATATTTCCCCTACTAATCTTGCCCTCCCCCTATCTATTTTCTACCTACCATCTATGCTACTTATTTTCTGTACCTTCTCACATGGAGGGTTAGCAACAGGGGAGTGGGAGGGATAATTCTTTTCAGCTCAGGATCTTTGACGTGTTACTGAGAATCTAAATCAGTTACTTCAATTCTCAAAAGAGGGAGGAATCATCTACCTTCACAAACTCATACTACAGTATTTTGTTCTGTGCCTTCTGCCACACTACTCCACTTGCTGAACTGTAGGGTGGCTGGACCCAGCCGACTTTGGCAGTGAACTACTTTCTATATTCAAAGCATGTGGTGAACCACACAAAAATGTTCAAACTAGGAAGCCCAACTGCAGCTTACCAGTGAGGGGTGGTGAGGGAAGAAACACAAGGGAAGGCAGCAGGGGTGTTTAAGTTAATAAGCAGTGTCCTGACTGGTGGGATGCAGTGGGTTGAGCATAATCCCGCAAACTGAAAAGGCACTGTTTCAATTTCCTGTCACGGCACATGCTTGGGTTGTAGGTCAGGTCCCAAGTTGGGGACGGGCAGGAGGCAACAGATTGGTGCTTCTCTCCCTCTTTCCCTCTCTCTAAAAATACATAAAGTCTTTTTTTTAAAGAGCAGTGGCCATGACCTCTATGACCAATGGTGTCTACTGGTGATGATGAATCCTAAATGGCTGTGAACCATGAATGGGAGAATTCAAATCCCATCACTGCCCCTGAGATGTAACTTGTTCAATGCCTTGTTTTACTTAGGCAGCATCCATTTCGGGACTGTAGAAGGAGCAAAGGAGTTAGTAAAGGTACAGCCTGCACCTCACACATCCTGGCAGAGTGAGGGTTAGCAGCCTCATACTCATCTAGCCTCACTGCAGTCACTAAAATTCAAACCCTGCAGTTTACTGGGCACCCACCTGCTCCTTCTTAGCCACTTCCTTAGATCCTGTCTTAGTTTCCAATTGCTACTGAAGCAAATTGGCACAAGCTCAGTGGCTTAAATAACACGCTTGCTCTTTTAGAGTTCTACAGGTCAGAAGTCTGAAAATGAGGCTCACTGGACTAAATTCGAGGTATAAGGCAGCTATGTCCCTTTTGGAGGCTCAAGGGGAGAATCTGTTTCCTTGCTTTTTCCAGCTTCTAGAGGCCGTCTGCACTGCTTGGCTCCCCCTTCCATCTTCAAAGCCAGCAATGGCTTTCTCACACCAAACCACTCTGACACTCCAACCCCCTTCCTTCCTTTGTAAGGACCCTTCTGATTAGACTGGGCCCACCTGGAAAATACTGAACCATCTCCCCATCTAGGGGCCCTTAACTTAATCACATCTGCAAAGCCCCTTCGCCATGTATGTGACAGTCACAGGTTCTGAGGATGAGGACACAGACGCCTTTGGGGAACATGATTCAGCCAAGCACAGATCATAAACCTCTAGTCAGAGAGACCTGTAGGTCTCTATTCCTCCTGCTATTCTATATCCCCAGCTTCTGATCTCCAGACCATCCCTCTTTTCTAACTCAGCTGTGACTCTCCTAAACTGACACATCCCTTCCCCAGCATAGGCCAGTCCTGTGGCATGGCTACACCATTCTACACTACACCATTCCACAAGGAAAACCAGAAAGCACAAGGAGTGGGGCTAAAAACAAAGATATCCTGGGTGGAGTTGGCACAGGTGACCCTCTGTGGGCCTGCCCAAGTGAAGAACACTTTTTAGCAATCTGACTTTCCTGAAATATCCAAGCATGGGCCAGTTGGGGCTGACTGGGGTGTTGCAGAACTTGTGCAGCACAGGTCACACAGGACTCTACAGTTGGCAGACTTTAGTGTTAATTTGTGAACTGCAACCCGAAAGTACATATAATCCAGAACGCATTTCTTTCGATGAAAGATCATTTAGCTGTAAGTCTATAAGCTACAGCTGACACTGTTCACAGATAAATTTTGGAAAATCTCTGTAAAGATCTCTCTCATTCTCACCACTACCTCTGTAGCCCCAGGTTCACATGATTCATGTATCAGTGAAACAAAGAAGCAGTCTGCTTAGATGCCATCCTCTCTGAGGTGTAGGGATGCTGTCCGTCCAAGCAGGAAGCAAGATTATTTGTTACTTCAAAAACTATTCAAGTGCCCTGACTGGTGTGGCTCAATTGGGTCAGCATTGTCCTGCAAGGCAAAGGGGCCCCAGTTCAATCCCGGGAAGGGTCTATGTCTGGGTTGCAGGTTTGGCGCATTGGAGAAACAGCCCATGAATGTTTCTCTCCCTCTTCCTCCCTTCCTTCCCCTCTCTCTAAAAATGAATGAAATCTTCGAAAAAAAAAAAAAACAATCAAAATAAAATTAAAAAAGAAAAGAAACCATGTAAGCTGCACTCTTCAAAGTCATGCAGACGGATTCTAATACAAAGCATTTCTTTATATTAATGGCCTACGCACACACTTTAAACTAACGTAGTCTGTGCAATACTTTTTTTCTTCCTATGTCTATTTGTTCTAAATATAACTGTTGGAATGGAACTTTATCTTTGTTGAATTTAATGATAACCTGGGGCTTGTATTCCGTATGTCTATTTTATTTCACTTCTCAATAATGTGCACTGTATGTGTTTCTACAAATACAGTTGAGGAACCGTCTGTCTACAATGGACTGAAAATTAAACAAAACAACCTTGGTCTGTACCACAAACAACTGGAGAACCCGAGCTCTAAAGGTTTGCCCAATAACTACTTATCTGTAAGTTTTCAATGTTTTTCCTCGTTTTCACTTTACTTTTCCAGGAAATCCTTCCTGGAACACTTTCCAATATTCGATATGACACTCATGCTACCAGAAACACCTTCTAGCCTAAGATCCCACTGGACCAGCACTGTGTTTAGGCCAGCACTGGCCACCAACACATTCCGCATCCATAGGTTCACTGGCAGCCGTCCACCACCACGTGTGACTACTCAACACTTAAAATGCTGCTGCTGCTCACTTGAGAAACGGGATTTTTCATCTAATTTTAAACTTAAAATCACTGCCACATGGCTGGTGGCTACCATACTGCACAGCACAATAAACCCTTATGAGTCTTCTTACCGTGCCCCACATGTCATCTTCCCATTCCCCTTAGGAAAACAAATGGCTTTCTGGAGAAAGATGGTTCTCAAGCAGGAAACCAACCTCACTTTGTTCCCACAATACCAGCAGCAGGTGGTCTGGATTCCAAAGAACTGAGGACCCCTTCCAGCTGGGGCAGACAAGATACCACAAAAAGGCCACAGTACCCTCACTCCACCAGCTACTTCTGAGGCAGTTCAGCAAGTCAGGTATTCCAGCCCTTATCTGTTCACCCTTAGTCCTCACAAGCTCAAGAGATAACAGAAAGTGGCTGAGACTCTTGGGAAGAAGAAATCTGATAAGCATCTGTAATGGTTATAAAACAGTGATCTGGGCTATGGAATGTTTTTAATGACCTCACAGTTTACTTGATTGAATAATTTCTCCTCCAAGTGGGTATAAACTACTAAACTGTAAGAACAAGCACCTCAAAATTACCTGCCCTACATTTTAAAAGGAGCTGTGCCAGGTAAAAAGGTTAAGGAGTATTAACATGTGCTTGCTCTATCTAAAAACAGCAATTGCAGTGAGCATTTGAGATCCTGCTTCCCAACAATGTCACCAGTTTGGCTTAAATAAACTTTTATAAAATTTCAAAGATAAATAAATTAAACAGCAACTGCACAGGGTCGATTAAGAGCCTTGAACTATAATTTACTGCACAAAGTCACATTGATGAAATGTACTTGAAACTCTAGGTAAATGGCCCTTAGCCTTTTTACAAGGGGCCTTTTTACAAGGGACTGTAGAATGGCAGGGTCTACTCGGCGGCCACATCGAAGCAAGGTCCCCATGGTTTCCCTTGGAAGTGGTCCCTTCAACTCTTTCTGAAGGACCCATGAGTGGGGTGGCAAGAGGGACAGCCAAGAGAAGTGAGATTGCCACCCAGACAGCTGCGGCTACACCCTAGGGTGTGAGCTTGCTCTGCAATACAGGCCACCCTAACGAATGCATACAGCAACTGCCTTCCAAACCACAGGCCAGTTGAACAACTTATTGTGAGAGCCAGACCTTCCCCCTGGTCCATATTCTGGAGGCTGGTACATAACACAGGACATTGCCCTCCCAGTTTTAGGATGTCAGGAAAACCAATTTAGTCTCTGGCATGAAATCAAACCAGAGGCAGGGCCAGCTTCAAATACTCGATGCCAGGCAGGAAAATCAGGTAGAACTACTGTGGTCACACAAGGGAACCTCCTTCTCCATAGCATTTAAATTCTCGATGAACCAAAAAGAAAAAAAGGCCACCACCTTGAGACTCAGACGATATTCACTCACATTTCAAATACTCAGTAAGATAAAGCTCCTGTCACTCAGATAACTTGGGCTCTTTGATAGCACATCTGGGCATCCCCGTGAATGTTAACAGCTGTGACCTAACAACAGTGGTCCCCACACCTCAACAGTTGACCAAGAACTAAACTGGCTACAACGTGGCATTGGGACAGCCTGGTCAGGGCCCAGCCCAGCCAGCACCAGGCAGTGAGCCATCTCTCACTGTAACCCCAGAGTGGTCTTCAACTTCCAGCTCTTGTCCACTGGACAATGTAGACAGTGAGGCTCTCTCTCAGGGGGGGTCTTCTCCCAGAGGACCCTCTTTCTTGACAGTTTCACTCAATGCGTCATCAAGTTCTGGAAGCATTTGGCTCTTGCCCAGGTTAGTATATCTCCCTCCTCGAAAAACTTTCTAATTACCCTCATTTCCAACTTCCAAGTTTAAATCACCAACTCTCAGAAGTAAGCCTGCTTCTCAAGAGAATTTCAACACCTCTGACTTCTCATTAGCCAAAGCATGTGTTAACTCACTAGAAAAAATGGCGTAACTTCTTTCCTACACATGGCACTTACAATCCCACTTCCTCCAACTCTCCCAATCTAAATTAGTTCAGAACCAGAACTTTATGAAGCAGGTGACATTTAACATGGACTCTGTCACAATACGAGTCAAGAAGTACCTTGTTACAACTCTTGGTCTCCAGTAAAATTTCTTTGCCTTGGAAATCAAGCAGATAATGCCCAACCAAAAACCTGAACAGTACCAAAAACAGTTTTGAAAATGCTCAAAAGAAACCTTCAGTAATTTATGAAAGTCTGCCAATGTCCTTATCTGGTAAACAAGCTTTTTCTTCCAAAAGGATCAAAAATGTCATTTGAAGCAAGTTACATTAAAAGCAATAAAACTGCATTAGCAGCTATTGCAGCAACACTGGTTTATGGCTTTGGCGCTCTCTTTCACAAACCGCCAGCCAGCCAGCCAGCCAGCCAGCCAACTCCTGTACTACCGTTTAGCCTTAGAATCACTGCTTCCTGACAGAGTCTTTTCCACAAGTACATTTAACAAAGAAGGAACAGAGATGTTCACCTTCAGCTCAAACAACCCAACAGTGAGGAAGATGGGTAGACAAGTGGAGACTTCACAGGAGTCCCTGGGACAAAAGGTTGTCAGGGTTCTTAAGCAAAGAAAGTGGCTGAGGGCACCAGATGGGTTAGGGAAACAGTGGCATCGGAATGGATTTTGAACCTCCTTCCTGGGGTACCTGTCCTTTGCACTCTAGGAAGAGAAGCAATGGTGTCGCTTTCTACACCACTGTGAGGCCCAGAACCCCGAGTTGCACCCTATGCGACACAGTGTGTGCCTGCCAGGAGCCTGAAGCACACAGGAGGTGGAAGTCATCCTGAGGACCCGCAGGGCCTAGTCTGGGCTGTGTGACTGACCCTCTACAGGGAAGGCAGCACATCTGAGTCCTTTGAAGAAGGACAGTGACGGGGACAAGAATCCTGCGTGCAGTCTGTTTTCATAGCTGTGCGGGAATCAGGAAGGGTGGAAGTGGAGACCAGTAAGAAGGCTACTGCAAGGCCCTGGTGGGAGACAACAGAGACCTTGCTTTAGGGTGGCAGCTGGAAAACCAAAAGGGCTCTGTAAACAGGATACAGGGATCCAGAGAGAATCAAGGCCAACTCCAAAAGTCTGGAGGGTGGGCCACCTGGCTTCCCTACTTCAACCTGATGCTCAATCTCAAATTCATCTTCAGATGATCTAACACGAGTACAAGAACAAGAATCCTCTACAAGGCTACCAAGTTGACCGAGCTTCAGTACTAATGTCACAACACACCAAATCCACTCATCTTCTCTATTTCCCACTTAATCTTTCTAAAAATATTTATACCACTGGCCTTAAATACCTATCTAGGCACATCAAGCCCAAAATTTCATAAATACTATTGCTTAGTTTGATGCTGGTTATAGTATGTTTCCTTCCTAATCCACACTAGGATGTAATTACCCTAGGAGGTTCTTGCATACCACCAAAAATCAACTTGCCCCACCTGGGCTGGGCAGGTTTTATCCTTCCTCAGGTGCAGAGGTTTGACAATCACAGCAATACTGTCCACTGCACATCTCCTGTGCTCCCAACTCTGTGCCTGGCTCTGCCTTCTCTCCCCCAAATCTTGCAAGACAGAATTGACCTCCTTTTCAAGGATGAAGAAACTGAGTCACCAAGAGCTTAAGCAACCTGCATGAAGCCACACAACAATTACATGGAAAAGTCCACACCCAAACTCGAGCCAGCCCTCAGCCTGTACTCAGTCACCATGCTGCCCCACCATAATTTTTCAATGGCTTCTCCCCACAAAACCAATTCCAAAAGAATAACAAACGAGGAGGAAAAGTATGTACTTTCCTTTTAAATATTTGCTGCTATATCAATCTTTTATTTGTTTACAGATAATCAAAATCAGCAGCCTGAAATGAGGATGCCTGAGGGAGTAGCTTCCAGTCTGGTTTGCCCCTTATGCACATCATTTGTTTCAAGTAATAGTTAATACCTACCAGGTATAAAGCAAATTGTGAGGTGCTGGATATTTTATGGCAAATAAAAGAGAGAAGATAATGAAGTCTAGAACAGCCTGTCCAAAAGAAAGATTTGCTTTCTAGTAATAAGATAAGATAATTTCCTGGCTGGTGTGGCTCAGTGGACTGAATGCCAGCCTGCTAACCAAAAGGGTCACTGGTTCAATTTTCAGTCAGGGCACAGTTGCAGGTGCAGCACCCAGTAGGGGGCATGCAAGGCTCAACTACACATTGATGTTTCTCTCCCTCTTTCTCCATACCTTGTCCTCTTTCTCCCTCTCCTCTCTCTAAAAATAAATAAGTAAAATCTTTTTTAAAAAGATAAAATAGCATTTCTAATAATCACATATTTCAAAAGTAAAAACGGGTGAAATTAATTTTACTAACATTTTATGGAACCAATACATCCAAAATAGTATCCCATCAACATGTAATTTATACTTAAAAGTTATTGGTTAGATAGTTTTATATTCTGTTTTGCATTAAATCTTTTAATATTTTTTTATTACTTATTTTCAGAGAGCGAAGAAGTGAGGGAGAAAGATAGGGAAAGAAACATCAATGTGTGGTCGCCTTTCATGTGCCCCCCACTGGGGACCTGGCCCGCAACACAGGCATGTGCCCTGACCGGGAACTGAACTGACAACCCTTTAGTTCACAGGCCAGTGTTCAATCCACTGAGCCACACCAGCCAGGGCTCATTAAGTCTTTGAAATCCTGTGTGTGCTTTATACTCAGGTATATCTCAGTTTGGACCAGTTACACTACAAGTGCTCAGTAGCCCCATGGGGCTCGTGGCCATCTTATCAGAGAGTGCCCAGTAGTAGGAAACACAGCACTGAACAAGTAAGAAAATAAGCACGAAATGACAACTTGCAAACAATTCTCTGAAAGTAAAGAAAAACATCTCAGAGCTCCCATGGAGGGACTGGTGGAGAACGAGGCCTAAATCACATCATCCAAACAGAAGGTTTTTTCCTTAGTTCTGCATAACTGAGAAGGATTGTCCTTTGTTATTCTATCTATCTAAGTGTATGGTTTGGGGTATTTAAATTATGTATATTTATTAAATTATTAATAAAGTATCACAGTTACTACTCTTTAATTATGAATAAGATGATGCCCATATTGGAACACGAGTTCAAGAACTATAACTACTTAGAGACAATCAGGTACTTTTCTTACAACCCTGTCACTGTTAACAGATTTTTAAAGTCAATTTCAACTTTATTAACATAACTTACATGCCATAAAATGCAGTCATTTAAATGCCTAATTCAATAAGTTTTGACAAATAAATATGCTCATGTAACCATCACTCCAACCAAGGGCATCTTATCAGCCTGGAAAATTTCCTTGGATTCATCTGAAGTCAGTCTAGGACCCCCACTGCCACCCCAAGATCTGGGCAACCACTGCTTGGATTTCTATCACTATAGATAAGTTTTGCCTCAGCTTTTTAAACAAATATTCATCCCAGTTCTGCACAGAAAGGACTCTCCTACCAATAATGATAACAATATAACAATAACAACAGATTCTGTCAGCATGCTCATTGCATAGATCAGGGAAGTAAGGCTCCAGAATGTCAAATAATTTGCTCCAAGTTAGCAGTCTGTATCCCCACAGGGGCCAGCACAAATCCTAAGTAGGACACATCCCATCCACACTTGTGGCTTGAAGTGGATATCACAGTGCTCACTGGAAATGCTCACAAACACATGTGCAACGTAACTTCCAGGTGGTCATGAGACCCCACACGCCCATGAATGGGTGCTGCTCAAGAAGCCTCCACAAGCCATTGTCATTTCACGCTTCAGGATACAGGTGGAGGATCTGATTGTGAAATATCGGAAAAAGAAGAAAACAGTGGCCGGGATCATCGTGGAGCCCATCCAGTCTGAGGGTGGAGACAACCACGCATCTGATGATTTCTTCCGGAAGCTGAGAGACATCTCCAGGAAGGTCAGTGCACTGGCCAAGGCTGGTCGGGGCCACAGGCCATTTCCAGCTGGTTTCCCAGATCAAAGGGTTAGCTTTGGGATCCTTGCAAACTTCCAGATGTTTAGAGGCTACCTATTGGCCTCATGGGTAGAGAAGTTAGGAGTAGGGGGACAAGACAGGGAATTCTTCCCTGAAATCTTATTGCAAAACCAGCCTCCATCCAGCCATGCCGTCTTAGTCAGAGGCTTTTGCAATCAAAGCATTTCTGGGAAGGCCTCAGACTCTACCCTTTCCGTTTTAGAGTCCCCACCTCACCTTTCAGCCCAGTGTGGCCCACACTCAGCACAGGCAAAATGAACACACTTTATATTAGTATTGTGTTTATTTTAATGTCCTGCACACATGTACAAATGGCACATCCAACCAGCAAGTTCACAGATGAAGTTTATACTACATGACTTGATTTAAACAAAATGTGAAGTAAAGAACAGTTCTGGTGATGAACAGAACTGCCAAACAAGACAGCAGATGTTTGAGAGACAGGGCCAGGACTCACCGCAGGGCCACATTTCCTCCGGAGTAGGTCAGCATGCTCAGTGAAATGCTGCCAGGCTTTGGATCAGGGCATGTTCAACATTCTGGTTTGGCTCAGGCTCAGCAGCAGGAGGAAGTATTCATACACAGCTCTGGTGGGACTGTCTGCTTGTTTAGTTTTGCCCAGAAACATGCACTTGGCTTGCAATTTAGAAAACCCCGACTCTGGCTGGATGACTGGGTCAGAGGTTGGTTGGTTGTGGTGGATGTGTGTTTCCCTCCTCTCTCTCCAGTATGGCTGTGCCTTCTTGGTAGATGAGGTCCAGACAGGAAGGGGCTGCACCAGCAAGTTCCAGACCCACAAGCACTGGGGCTTGGGTGACCCTACAGATGTGATGACCTTCAGCAAGAAGATTATGACTTTCCATAAGGAGGAGTTCAGGCCAAATGCTGTGAGTGCCTAATGCACCCTTTCCTCCTTTCTATATGGGGAAGAGACATGGGTGAAGTATCATTGCTTTCTCAAAACTGGGCCTTTTTCACAAACCAGGAACTGAGTGGATGCTTAATGTGTCACAGAAGTTTTCTAAGGGCCAATTCTTATCAATTTAATTAACCAGTGATTTCAATCACCCCTACTCTCTATAGGGCTGACTTCATATCAGTCCACTGCCTTCTAATTTTTCTGTGTGTTAATAACTGCTGCTATAAACTGAGCATTTATTCTGTGCCTGGCACTTCTAAGTACTCTTCATGTACTTTTATCTCTACAACAATCTAGCTCTTAACTACTATACTGTACCACCACGAGTAATATGGATTCTCATAAACACACACACATAGTTAACAGGGACTTAGGATCCTTCCTCCCACCATTTCTGCATGTAGTTTCCACCCACAAGAATGCTTCATGGTCTAAAGTGGCTACTAGAGTTCCAACCATCACATCCCATTCTAGGCAGTAGGAAGGAAAAAGAAGGGAAGCACAAAGTGAGCCTCCCCTTCAGAGGCTTTCCACGAAACCCCACACCTCTTGTATTTCTAACACTCTGATTCAGATCTGGTCACATGGCCACTCCTAACTGCAAAAGAAGCTGGGAGATATGTTTTAGTTGGCTGCATTGACACCCTGAATAATTTATTGAAAAATAAATTGGGTTGTCTTTGAAGGCCAAACTGCCATCAATCCACTCCTGAATCTACCTGCACTGTGTGTTTTGTTTTTCGTTTTTTTTTCTGGAAAAAAATCACAACCTCTCAAAACCTCAGCTTTCTCCTCTATAAAGTTATGACTACAGTTAAGGGCCAACTATCTTGATTTCCCCAGGACTGAGGGATTTCCCGGCACACAAGTAACTGACCTCTGTGACCAAATATCATACTTCCCACAGGGTTTTTGTTGTAGAGAGAATTCAATGAGATAATATGTGTAACCCTCCCTGGCCCTCAGTAGATACTCACTGAGTTTGTTTCTCTCTTAAATGGGGGACAGGGTGTTTCTGGAAGGCATGGGCCCCTGAAGGGTGTGCCCATGAGTAAACCTTTCTAACACCCCATGCTTTTTCCAGCCATACCGGATCTTTAACACCTGGCTGGGCGACCCGTCCAAGAACCTGCTGCTGGCCGAGGTCATCAATGTCATCAAGTGGGAGGACCTGCTGAATAACGCAGCCCATGCTGGGAAGGCCCTGCTCACAGGGCTGCTGGACCTCCAGGTACCCACCCAACTCTGCCACACCCCAGCTCTCCTAGGACCCCACCCATAGCTCCCCCAGTCTCCAGGCCAGCATCTGAGCCCTCCAGCATGGCAGCGCACCTGCTCCTTCAGCAGGTGCAGAGGCAGCAGCTCCAAGGACTACCATTTGCCCCTAGGCAGGGGTGCCAGATTTAGCAAATTACAACATAAAATGCCAGCTTAATTTGAAAAACAGCAACTTTTTTTTAGCATAAAAGTATACCCCATGCAACATTTGGGACATACTTATACTAAAAAGTTATTTATCTGAAGTTCAGATTTAACTGGGCACCCTGTATTTTATCTGACAACCTTAACTCAGAACAAATTGAACTTAGGAAAATATGATTATTCTCATTTTCTACATGAGAAAAAGAGGCTTGGGAAGGTGAAAAGCAGCAAGGGGGCCAGATTTTAAACCCAGATATGCCTGATTGCAAAGACTATGGAGTGGTTAAGTTGGGCTGTTAAGACAACACAGACCTTCTAGGTAAATTTCTTGTTCTTTTCTTTTTAATTGTATTTTATTGATTATGCCATTACAGTTATCTTGAATTTTCCCCCTTGTTCTCCATCCACCCAGTACTCCCTCAGAAATCCCCCCTCTACTGTTCATGTCCATGTGTCATGCATATAAGTTCTTTGGCTACTTCATTTCCTACACTGTACTTGGCATTCTCATGGCTATTCTGTAACTACCTATTTGTACTTCTTAATCCCCTCACTTCTTCACCCAGTTCCCCATACCAGCCCCCATCTGGAACCCTCAAAACATAATCCATATCCATGATTCTGTCTCTATTCTTTTTTGCTTAGTTTTTTAGACTCAATTGTTGACAGGTATGTATTTTTTCCTATGTATGTTCATAGTTTTGATTTTCTTTTTCTTTTTTTTAAAGATTGTATTTATTTATTTTTAGAGGAAGGGGTAGGGAGGAAGAAAGAGAGGGAGAGAAATATCAAGGTGTGGTCGCCTCTCACGCTCCCCCAGCTGAGGACCTGGCCTGCAACCCAGGCGTGTGCCATGACTGGAAATTGAACCAGCAAGCTTTGGTTAGCAGGTCAGCCCTCAATCCAGTGTGCCACACCAGCTGGGGTGAACTTTTTTCTCTTAACTTAGTCCCTTTAGCATTTCATATAATAATAGTTTGGTGATGACAAACTCCTTTAGGTTTGTTTGTTTGTTTGTTTGTTTTGTCTAGGAAGCTCTTTATCTGCCTTTTGATTCTAACTGATAGCTTTGCTGGGTACAGAAATCTTGGCTGTAGGTGCCTGCTTTTCATGACTTTGAATATTTCTTGCCAATCCTTTCTAGCCTACAGAGTTTCTTTTAAAAAATCAGCTGAGCCCTGGCTGGTTGAAACAGGGAACCACACACTGCAATTTCTCTCCCTCTCTTTCTCCCTTCTTTCCTCTCTCTCTAAAAATAAATGAAATGAAATGATGTGAAATGAAATGAAATAAAATAAAATAGAAATCAGCTGATAGTCTTATGGGAACTCCCCTGTAAGCAACTATTTTACTCTTGCTGCTTTTAAGATTCTCTCTTTAACTTTAATCTTTGGCCTTTTAATTGTGATGTGTCTTGGAGTGGGCCTCTTTGCATCTATAATTGGGACTCTGTGCTTCTTGGACTTGCATGTCTATTTCCTTTTTCAAATTAGGGTAGTTCTCTTTCATTGTTTTTTCAAATAGATTTCCAATTTTTTGTTCTTTCTCTTCTCCTTCTGTAACCCCTATGATGAGAACATTGGACCCCTTGCTGTATAAGGGATCCTAGAGGCTGCTTATACTTTCCTCATATTTTTGGATTCTTCTTTCTTCTTGTTCTGATTGTTTTTTGCTTCCTTATGTCCAAATCGTTTGTTTGATTCTTGGCTTTATACACTCTACTGTTGATTTCCTGTAAATTGCCCTTTATTTCAATTAGTGAATCCTTCATTTTTGGCTGGATCTTTTTTATACCATTGAGGTCTTCACCAAGTTCCTTGAGCATCCTCATAACCAATGTTTTGAACTCTGTACCTGATATATTGCTGATCTCCATTTTGTGTAGCTCTTTCTCCAGAGTTTTGATCTGCTCTTTCATTTGGGTCGTTTCTTTGTCTCCTTGTTTTTTGTTTGTTTTTTTTTAATTTTTTTTTTAATATTAAATTTTATTTAGTTACGTTTCAAGTACATTTTTTTTTGTCTATTTCTCCCATCCCACCCCACCCCCCCACCCGGTCTCCCCCCTCCCTCCCATTCTCCCCCCCCCCCCCCAGTCCTCATCTCTGTGTCTTTCATACTTGTTCCTCAAAATCCCTCCCTCTTTTTCCCCTTAAGTTCCCTTCCCTCTCCCCTCTGGTCAGTGTCTCCTTGTTTTGACAGCCTCCCTGTGTTTGTTTCTACGTATAGATAGAGCTTTGACTCCATGACATGGTAGTGTGCCCTAAGGTAGTAGTTTTCCTGTAGGATCCAGTGGCACAGTCTCCCCTATTCCCAAGCTGGGTACTCAAGATGTACTTGTTGTATGGGCTGAATACACCCTCCTGTTGTAGCTGAGCCTTGGTTCCTGTTGGTAGGTCAGTTGGAGGAATTTACCCAGTCCAATCAGCTACAAGGATTGTCTATAACCACCGACCACCAACCTCAGCCCTCTGTGGAGGATCAGCTGTGCAGGGGCAAGGTGGTGGTGCTTTGATATGGTCTGTAGCTGTCCACAGGCACACTAGCCCTGGGGCTTCCTGGTTGGTGCAGGCCAAGGTCAGCAGCCACCTATATTTTGCCAGGGCCACCCTGCCTGCACTATAAGGCAATCTGAGATGGCTGCTTTGTGCTGGGCCTGGAGATTCCCAGGTGAATGCAAGCTGTGAACCTAGGCCGGGTGCTGCTAATGCAGGGCTTCAGGTTCACTGAAGCCAGGTATTGCTTATTTAATAGAATTTAGGGAATTGTGCAGCATGAGCCAAGACTAGCCATTCATATGGAAAGGCAGCTTGGGTGTGTCCATAAGTTAGGTTGGGTGGAATTTCTGGGGATCTCCAAACTGAGTCAAATTGTGTTAGACAGGTTGATGGAGTCTCATGTATCACATCAGCTTGCCAGCTCTGTAGGGGGAAGGTTTAGAAACGGGACAAGGGCCTCTGCTAGCCTTGATACTCTTCACTTTTCTCCAGTATGCCACTGGTGCCTTTCTAGATGCTACCCCAGTGCTGAAGCTCAGAAGGAGTGAGTCTGAAAAGGTCAGTCCATGCACGGGTTCTTAAAAAGAAGCTGCTTGGGGGCTCTAGTGGTTTCTTCCACTGACCTAATCCTCACTGGTCTTTGTAGCCAGAAGTTGTGGGGACTTACCTTCCTGGAACTGGAATCATAGGCTGGGTTGCCTAGTGTAGGGCTGGGACCCTTAGCTCCTGAGATATCCCTCTTGAATTTATATCTATCACATGTGGGTGAGAGACCAGCCCATTCTGCGTGTGCCCCTGCTATTAGTCTGGATAAATGTGGTTTCTTTAATCCCATAGTAGTCACACTTCCATTCAACTCAATTTTCTGAAAGTTCTGAGTGATGGTTGTTCTACATTTTAGTTGTAATATTGATGTGGTTATGCAAAGAGGTGAGCCATGCCTGCCTATGCCACTATCTTGACCAGAAGTCCTCTTTTTCTTTTATGGGGTGGATTTGCATTTGAATTGAGGTTGGGCAGGGACAGGTACTAGAAAAAGCCTCTGCAATGGGTCAGGCCCTTCTTTCTTGATGGGGTGCTCCTTCACCGTCCTCCAGTGGGGCAGGAGAAACTACTGGTTGCCTTTATTTCCTTAGCTGATATCTGGGCCCTGCTTACAGATGATAATGTGGCCAGGGCCCAGTTGGGTGGGGATGTGGTTGTTCTGGGATATCATAAACATGGCTGCTCCCTGTCCAGATCTGAGGACAGTGTTTCCCAAAGAGGTTTCCACTGATGGTCCTTGGCACCAATTCAGCTGCCAGCAAGAACCCTCAATTTGGAGTGAGATGAAAAATGGAACTTTACTCAGGTGCAAAATAGCTCAAGTGTGACACAGCATGTCTGTGAGGCAGCCCAGGGTCCAGGCCCCTCTCCAACTACCCAGCTCTGCTCTGCTTGCTCTGTTCAGCTTATAATAACAGGTAGAAAGGGAAAGTGCACTCACAGCAAGCAGGAAGCTGGCTTATATAGACAGAAGTCCCCACCCTGAACGCTGACTGATCTGTACTAATGCAAATGATGACTCCAAATCATCACAGTTTGAATGGTCTGAAGGCCCTGTCCTGATTGGTCAGAATCAAGCCACCCTGATTGGTCAAATCTATTCAGCTCTGATTGGATAGGAAAAGCCTCAGTTCCATTGGTTGAAATAGAATTCCAGGAACTTCTTTATAAATGCTTGCTTTGGTGGCACAAACGGAATGCAGGAAGGCAATTCAGCACACAGGTCAGTAGTTCTGTGCAGGCTTTTGCATGAGGCCCCTGTGTAAAAATAGCTGCTAGCCTCTGGTTTTGTTTGGGTTTTTTTGTCGTTGTTTATTTTTAATTTCAGTCATGTTAGCCACCAGGAGCTCTTCTTAGTAGGTGTCTTCTTTCTCAGGGTGCATAGTGGGTTCCATATGCAGGATGATGCCACAAAAAAGGCTTCCATGGAAACACTGCAGAGCCTCTTAAGACTGACATCTTTGCTTTTAGAAGCCCTGAGCTGGCTCACTTAAAGGAATGGGAGCGACTAGGCATCCTTACCAAGGCATTAAAAAGCTTTAGGCAAGAAGGAGCTAAGATTAAAGGAATGCCCTAAAACAAGGAACTAGACAAATGGGTGAGACAAAAGGATATAGATAGATGATAGATAGATAGATAGATAGATAGATAGATAGATAGATAGATAGATAGATATAAAGGCCTAGAGGAAACATTCAAAGCCATTCAGTGCGCAGCAGATGGGGATGTCCACTCCTGCATTAATCAAACAGTTACTCTGTGTGTGTGTGTGTGTGTGTGTGTGTGTGTGTGTGTGTGTGTGTGTGAGCACTCGAGCACGCATGCCACAAGGGCCACAAAGGGGTGCCCAAATGGATGAGGCTTTGTTCCTGGCCTCTACACTCTGAAAGGAGACAGGAATGTGTTCCTATCACTGGTTCCCAGCCAATTTGCAAGTGCAAGGATGAATAGAGTGAGTGCTGGAGTGACTTCTGAGCTTCACTTCCTCTACTGTGGAGACCAAAATGGGTCCTTCACTAGTGGTGTAGGGGATCAAGAACATGCGTATAAATGCTGAGCAGAGTTCCTAGCACACCTGTGGGGCCTTTATTATCACCCGAATTCCTACCAAGGGGCTGTAACAAAATGACACTTGTCCCCCATCTCTGCCCCCAGTACCTGAAATTATTATTGCTTGTCCATCCCCAATTTGCTCTCTTTCACATGGATGATGGAGAGTGGAGAATAACCAAGAACTTTTACTTTGGGATACTGTATTTGTTTCCTGGAGCTGCTGTAACAAACTACTACAAACCAGGTGGCTTAAAATAAGAATTTGTTTTCATCATTCTGGAAGCCAGAAGTCTGAAATCAAGATATCTGCAGCACTGATTCTTTCTGAGGCTCTGAGAGAACATCCATCCCAGGCCAGTCTGCTAGATTCTCATGGTTGCTGGTGGTCCCTGGTATTCCTTGGCTCATAGCTGCTTCCCTGTCATCTCTGCTTCTGTTCTCACATGGCGTTCTCCCCTCTCTGTACATGTCTATGACCAAATTTCTCTTTTCTTATAAGAATGCCATGATGGATTCAGGGCCCGCCCTAATCCAGTATAACCTCATCTTAACCTAAATACATCAGCAAAGACCTTATTTGCAAACAAGGTCTCAGTCACACGTTCTGAGTCAACATACAAATTTGGGGAGGGGCCACTATTCATCCCATTATAATTCCCAACCTCAAAGCCTTGAATATGAGCTTTTTTTCCTAGAAGAATCCATCACCACTTTTCTTAAATAATTATGGCTGGCATGTGTTGAGTGCTTTTTCATAAATAATTATGGCTGGCATGTGTTGAGTGCCTAACGAAGGGCCAGGCCTTGGGCTTAGAACCTGTCTCACTAAATTCTTATCACAGCATAATAGCACTTTTATCCTTCAGTTTACAGAAGAGGAAACTGAGACACAGGCCACTTAAATGACTTGCCCAAGGTTGCATGGTAAGAAGGGGCCAAGGTTTTGAACCCAAGACCGAATGTCTCTAGAGCCAGAGCTCCAAACCCCAGTGATACTGCCAGCCTGTGCAGAGGTCCAAAGGCAGGACCCTGGGGGTCCTTTGAGGAACCACACCCACTAAACCAGCTGCTACAAGGTAACAGACTTTGATGCCAGCCTTGCTTCCTCCATTGCCCAGTACCCTCAGTTCATCAGCAGAGTAAGAGACAAAGCACCTTATGCTCCTTTGATGAATCCACACAGAATAAACTCATTTTAATAGCCAGAAACAAAGGTTAGGTGACCAGAAATGGAAAGTGGGCTTAATCGGTATCCCACATTACCCTGGTAGGGGAGGGCAGATGGCACACAGGACTGAAGACACTCTGAATGTTCTTTTTCAAAAGAAGAGAAAGTTACTAGGGGGATTTTCCTCATGCACTAATTCATTCACCAGAAATTCACCAAAGAACTGGCACCAACACTAGAGACAAAGTGATGAACAAGACCACAAGGGTCCCTTCCTTCAAGGAGCTTATAGTCCAGCAAAAGAGTGACATTAAAGAGAATATTTCATGAACAACCAGCTGCATTTATAAATCCTAGGAAAAAGGCCTAAGAGAGTGAGTAGCTGGTGGAAAAGTCCAGGAAATCAGGGAAGGCTTCCTTGAGGAAGTGGCATTTTAACTTATGCTTTGATGGATGGACAGGGTTTGACTCAGTGCAGAAGGTCAGGATGAGCATTCTGAGTGAAGGAGGGACACATACAATTACCTGAACCAGGATAGAGCTGGAGAAACTAAAAGAATGGGGACCAATGGGCTAGGGAATAAAGCTGGGGAGGGGCTATCCGGCCCACATTGCATCTGCCTGTGGATCAGATTAAAGATTCTGGACGTTTTCCTAAGAGCTAGGAGAGGCCATGGGAGAATTTTAAGTGGGGGGATATAGTGGTGAGGTGAGAGCACCTACTATGTGTTGAGCAAGGTCTTGCACTTGTACCATTTTATGGAAACCCATGTACCAGCCCTAAAGAGTAGGGATGATGTGCCTCCTGCTTAAAAGAGAAAGCTTAGTGTCAGAGATGCTGAGCGACCAAGACAAGGACACCCAGCAAATCAATGGTAAAGTCACCCTTTAAAATAAGGGGTCTGTCCCTCATGAGTGATGGCTGAGCCCAACATGCATGCTTCTGACCTTTTTCTAACTTACTTGTTTGCTCATTTTCTTTCTCCCCACACCATGAGTTTCTGGAAGGCAAGGACTTTCTCAGGATTTCTCTACCACCAGACCTAGTTAAGGAACAGCACAGCAGGCACTCAAAGTTGGAAAGGAGGGAGGGAAAAGAATGCTGGTTGAGATGAAGAAAGAGAGAGGTAATGCAGATGGCTGGATGGAAGGACAGCCAGAAACCTGGATGGCAAAAATGTCATGGATGGGTGGGGGTAGCCCAATGCATAACTATCCTGCTGGCCCTTACAGGCCTGCAACTCTGAGCCCAAGCTGCTAACACCTCCTGCCATTTCTTTCAGGCGTGGTGTTGGGGGGCTGTGGCAACAAATCCACTCATTTCTGTCCCACCCTGGTCTTCAGGGATCACCATGCACACCTGTTCATCAATATTTTCAGTGACATCTTAGCTGACTTCAAGTAAAGAAGCCATTTCCACTACAGTCTGGAAAGCACCTGATCTCAACAGCTATCAAATTGATTAGCTTGCCTAATTCATGTTTTCACTTAAAGTATCAGAGGTGAATGCAAAAACTGGAAGGTGGTGTGAGGGGAGGAGACACCTTTGGTGGCTTGTGGGGAGGGGAGAGGAGGGAGGGACTGGTTTTGGTTTTCCTCTGTGCAGAGCCAATAATAACCATTGGTCTAAGCTCAGAAATTCTGTTTGAGCTCCAGTCTGAGGATGGGCCATGAGGCCCCATTCATCTACCTACTGCAAACACCAATTTCTTTGGAAACCAGCCAAGGGAATAACACCTGCTCCTGGGAAGGGTAGCTGGGGCCCCTGGATTCCAGTTCCCCTCAATGCCATATTCTGTGATCAAGAATGTTGGCTCCCATCCTGGGTGGTGTAGCTCAGAGGATTGAGTGTGGGCTGTAAACCACAGGGTCACCAGCTCAATTCCCATTCAGGGCAAATGCCTGAGTTGCAGGCCAGGTCTCCAGTTGGAGGTGCATAAAAAGCAACCACACACTGATATTTCTCTCCTTTTCTCCCTCCCTTCCCCCTCTCTAAAAATAAAATCTTTAAAACAGAACTTATTTTTTAAAAAGAATGTTGGCTCACTTGCCCTATGCAAACATATTCACCCCTCACCCAACCCATGGAAATCCAAGCATGTCCAAGCACAGTCCAGTGAAGGACAGGACAGATCATATGAAGGCAGGATTGTAGAAATGTTAGAATTGAGCTACGGGTGTGGAAAGGGGTCTTCTCAAGACTTTGACCACTCCTCCCTGTGCATCTGGGGATTCTTCTGATCTGTGACTTCTGTCCTTGATGGGCTTTGGAGACTGCCCAGGTGGCATCATGGATGGTTCTTACTTGCTGTCCTCCATCCCACCAAGCTCTCTCCCCATTACATGTCAACTGAAGCCTCTGGAAACAAAACTGCAGCCTGAGAAGGGGGCACACAGGGGCACACGTGAGCTGAAGAATCAGAAGTACAAGAAGCTCATGCTCCCTGGAACATGAGCCCAGGGCCTGGGACAGGTGACTTCTTCCTGTCTCCAAGTCACCTGTGGTCTGTTTTTTGGACTCCTCACCCAGGAGGCTCTTTCTCTAGGTTTTGTTCACCCTTCTTTGCTACACTTCTGAGAAAACATAGGAATAGCTTTGCTGTTCTATCAAAGGCAGTCAGTTGCTAAACGAGATTCTTCTTGAGGGAAGCATGATGAATTAAAGGCACCAGAGGTCCATGAAGGAAAAAAATCAGGCTGTTGGTTCAAGGTGGTTTCCTTGTCTTTGCCACTCCAGTCAGAAGTTTTTCTAACTGGAACAAGTGTGGAGATTACCAGGCACGTGGTACTTGAAGGCTTAAATGCACCTTGGCTGAAGCTAAAGGAACTCTCCTGAAATATAGACTTTCTTGGAACTGATTTAAGTTCCTACCATCAGGCTCCTAAAAGAAGCAGCTGGTAGTCCCACAGCACTGAGGACTGTTTGGCAGGGAGATGAAGAAAGTCTGGCTTTTTATGTTCTCTCTCCAAAAGGAAGCCACTTCATCTCCCAATGCTTTACTTGCCCATTTGGGAAGATGGACATATCAAGGTTCTCCATTCAGCACTTTGCTCTTTTAATAATCATCCAAAGATCTCAAAGCGGTTTCTTTCAGCTTGTACTCTTTAGCGGACTTGGTCTTCCAGCTGGTTTTATTGAGAAGGAAAGGCACTAACATGCCTAACAGGCACAGACAGATCTGTGAGTTCCTGTTCACTTTGCATTCTTGCAGTCAGTGCTAAGTCATTGCTTTAAAGTTCTGCTGTGTTTAAGGCCATTGACCCTGATGACTAAGTGGAGATCTATGCTTTCCCCTTTCTGTGAGGTTTCACTTTTTTGTATATTTATTAAATCATTCATTCATGAAACTAGCATTGAACACCTGCTCTGTCCCAGGCCTAGTGCTAAGCACTAGGATTACGAATGTGAAATAAAACATGGTCCCTGCTCTCAAGGGATTCACATCCTACTGTGGACAACAGACTCTTAAACCCATAATTAAAGCCAAGTGGCAAGTGCTATGACAGAGGTATGTACAGGAGCATCAGGAAATCAGAGGGAGTGCCCCAATCCACTTAAGGATCAGAGGAGGTTTCAAGAAGAAAGTCGCATTTGAATAGGATTTGCAGAATGAGCAAGAGTTCACCAAACAGACAAGGCAAGGAAAAGTGCTGCAGAAAGGGAATACCATGTGCAAAGGCCTACCAGTTCATGGTCTCATACCTTTCACTGGGGATCTAGATTCAAGGCCTTGTTCAACAAACAAACAAAATACAAACCAAAGCATAATTCTTTTATTGGCATAACCATGATACCTACTGAGAATTTCAGCACTGGTTACAAACATACAATGAGGGTTCCTGGAGTCCAGAAGACTTTTAAACTAAGGCACACCTAGAAACTTGGTACTCTTTGGTGGAGAGTGGCTCCAATATTTTGTTCTCTCGCCAGAGGGCACTGACAGAAAATGAAACCACTTTATCTAGAAAATTATTTCTAAACGTATGCACTCCTTACAAAGGAAGTTATTCTTGTAAAACTTTTTAAGTTGTTTACCAAGTTCTTACTGGCTTGGGGCACAAAGAAGAGTTCCTGAGACATCGGCTTTTGGGAGGCTCTGGATGGGAAAATGTCAAGGTAAAGAATTCCCAGCACAGCTAAAGATTGTAGGAACTTGGAAGAGGCTGGGGAAAACTCTAGGTGGCTGGGGGTAGTGGACAGGGTACCCTATAGGGCAGAGCCCAGGGAGAAGTGCTTCTGTGGTGAGGGACTGGAAATGGATCCATCACACATTAGTGCTATACAGTTTAGTAAATGTCTCCAGCAAATCTTGTTACTTTTACAAAAAGGTCCAGTAATAGTGTGTCTTAGCATATCCTCCCTTTTATTATAAATGGGTGTTTTTTAATAATTTTTATTGACAGTAACCATGCAAAATTGTGCACATTAATATATCTATATTTATCTATATAGTGTGTGTGTGTGTGTGTGTGTGTGTGTGTGTATTAGCTCATGGTAGAAAAACCACAGCTAGGGAGCATCGACCATCGCCAACTTCCACATACCAAGTGATCTTGTTTACAGTATTCTGTTGACGGTGCCCATAAATGATAAAGAAATTAACATGTTGCAATGTATCCGATGACCATATGCACAATTCCATGAATACTTCCTGTGTTAATCAGTATTGTTAAATTAAAAAATATATATATTTATAATGGAAACATCAGAGTGAATGTGGCCTTCTTGATTGGAAATGGTTTTAATTATTTGGCAAGTACTTATTAAGCACCTATTATATACACCTCTTAGGGATGTCTTCAGGGAACACTCTACCTGCATTGGGTGTGAGCCATTAATTTCTCCAAGGCTCACAAGGACATACCATGTGATAGGGATGGACAAGGTATGGTCCTTACTCTAGGTTCCCCTTCCAGTGGAGCAAAGGTTATATCAACTCAATGTAAGGACCAGGATACAGGAGGACCTTGGATGCCATACATGCACAAAGGATTGGTCCTAAGTTGGGGTGGAAGTTGGGCCCCCGAGTTTCCTCCTCAAGGTTGAGCAGGAACTGGTCCAGGGACTCAGAGGGGGGAGGGAAAGCATCCAGTTCAAGAGAATAGCTAACTGAAGGGACAAAGATGGGGGGAGGCAGAAGGCATTTCTACATTGTTCAGCATGACTAGATCACAATGGGAGAGATTCCAGCAACCCCTGGAGACGAGGCCAAAGAAATGGGCAGGGCTCCAATCCAGAGGGCCTTCTGTGCTGTGCTGAGGGCGTGGGCCTTCCACACAGTGATGCAGCCACTAAAGGTTTGCAGCAGGGGGATATTGCAACTTGCATTTCAGAGATTGTCCTGCATGTTCTCCATAACAAACAGGGAGGTGCAGAGACGGGTCGGGCCACTGCCACCATCAAGATGACTTGGGAGTCTAACTAGGACAATAATGGGATGAATGGAAAGGGAAGGAAAAGCACAGAATCCAAAACATACAGGACACTGACTTTCAACACTGGATGCACTTGAGAGTCACCCTAAAGAGCTTTTTAAACAATCCTAATGCTAGGGCCCTACCCCAAACCAATTAAGTCAGATTCTCTCTATGGCCAACAAAGTTGATAAGCTGATGATTGACTGGAATTAATCAACAGGGAGGCTCACAAAGGGATGCTCAGCAGACACCTGCACAAGTGATTTGGACCTTCATCCTCCTGGTGTCATGACCTGGAAGCAGGGGTGATGGGCTTTCTCACTTCTGCTCCCAGCTGTCTCAGTGGCCTTCCATTACCCTTGTATTTCTCACCGGTAAAATCTATGGCTTGAACCACATGGTTTCCAAGGTATCTCCCAGCTCTGAAATCTGACATGTCTATGAAACAAGTGACTTGAAAGGTAGTATCTACCATTAAT
Source organism: Artibeus jamaicensis (assembly GCF_021234435.1). Taxonomy (NCBI): domain Eukaryota; kingdom Metazoa; phylum Chordata; class Mammalia; order Chiroptera; family Phyllostomidae; genus Artibeus; species Artibeus jamaicensis. The sequence continues at coordinate 81,514 of NW_026521270.1, forward strand.
GGTATTTTTAAATCACTCATAATAATTACCATTTCCTGAGCATCTACAATGTGCAACAACATTCTATCTCTGCTTTATAATTTTGACAAAAAACCTACGAGCTATGTACTTGTATGCCTGTTTTCGATGTGAGGAAGCTGAAGCTCAAAATCAGAATTTGGAAGCCAAGATACATATGGATATATGAAAGATGGCACATGCGTAATCAATGTGTGTGCCAGCATGTGCACGCACACAGTCAGCATGGGATTGGTTAAGGATAGAGACCACCAATGACCTTTCTCACGGTGGCCCAGCCACTGGCCTTGGTATGTGGACTTGAACTGGTCAGTTTTCAGTATCAGATCCTAAACATACAGGCCTAAGGTAGGTGTGTGGAAGGTGCCAGAACCTTAAGAATGAATACTATTTTTTAAAAACAATCATTGTTTTCTATTTTCTGTACTTCCCCTCTCGGGGAAGCAGGACAAGGCAGAAGAGTGACTCAACTCAACTTGCTGCCTGGATGACCTTGAGAAAGTCACTTTACCTCTTGCAGCTTCATGTGCAAAATGAGGTTGATAACAGTAATGTTCACTAACATGTATGGAGTGCTCCCTTGGATCAGGAACTATTTAAAGTGTTTTTCATGCAGTAAGCCAGTCTCCTCAACCACCCTAAGTGGGTGCTTTTATTATCATTACTTGACAGGTGAAGAAACCAAGGCCCAAACAGACACTGTATAACTAACTGGCCCCAGGTCACAGCCAGGGCTGGGATTCAAGCAGGCAGGAAGTCTTGCTTCAAAGCCACATGCTTCCCCCTACATACAACTGCCTCTCTCTGGCTCTCCAACTTGAACAGTTGCTGGGAGGTTTACATGTGATAATTGCTTGGCATACAGTAGGAGTACTGTATACATAAATGGAAAATACTTCCTTTGCCACTTCATCTGTGAATAGTGTTGCACATATGGTTCTAAACAACATATTTCTGTCAGAGTTAAGTTCCCATTTGTAGATATTAAATCTAATTCCCAACAAAGGTAAACTCAACTGGACATCCTGGAATATATTTCAACTGCTAATAAGGAAAACGGATGCTTTGTCATCACCTGGCCAGATGGTATTGGCCCTGCTTGACTAATTCTAATCAGCCAAGGCTTTATAGTTGAATGATGCAGAGTAAAAAAAAAAAAAAGCCATAAAAGTTGAACTATGGCTGTGAATCAAAGGGGACTTTGCTTTCCATCTGGGGACTGACTCACAAGCCCTGAAACCATAAAGCAGCAAAAGGAAAGCTCCAACCCTGGCTATTCAGGCAACTTACCCCAGCCTAGCCCTGCAAGCAGCTAAGTTCACCAGATTCAAGGAGTGCATTAAATATGGTCATTTAATGATGGGCTGCAATGAGATTTCTGGCCCTATGCCAATGTTCCATTTTTGGTAACCAGTGTAGGAAGGACCACAGATCTCAGCTGTGCCCAATGTGAACATCCCCAACTAGAGCTCACCTCAACCTCGTCTGGAGGCCACTGTCTTAGTCAGTTCTGGCTGCTGTAACAGAGTACCTTAAACTGGATGGCCTAAACAGCAATTAACTGCTCAAGTTCTGGAAGGTCAGGTTCTTGTTGAATACCTCTTGCTGGTTATGTGCTCATATGTACTTCCTCACTGCACTCAATCTTGTCCCCTTCCTACAATGACATCAATCCCATCATGAGGGTCCCACCCCCAAGACCTCCTCTAATCCCGATGAACTCCCAAGGCCCCACCTCCAAACACCATCACTTTAGGGGTTATGGTTTCAACATATGATTTTAGGGAGGACTACTCAGTCCATGGCAACTACCATATGAGAACTGACATGCTACAGACCACTACCATTCCCTGTGTCTAAATGATATATAGCCCAGGAGTGGCATGGAGGGGCACAAAACTCACTGTTCTCAGCAGAAAAGAAGGAAAATTGGTCTATAAGGGACACAGTTACACCCCACTGACACTCTCAGTGACTGAATGTTTCCTGTCAACTCAGTTTCCCAGTCCAGAGTGGAAATACATAGTTGAGAAACTACCTAGAAAGCTGACATGAGGAAGAAAGGATGGAAGAAGACACTGTGTTTATCACATTTTTCTTCATGTTAAGATACATGTCAAACTCATTATGAAAATTTTAAATACTGGATTACAAGTTGAACAGGGAGCCTGCCCTTCATCTCATCCACTGCCTTTAACCCTGAAAACTTTTCCCACAGTTAATTGCTGTTCATAATTTGGAATGTATGCATTTTCAAAACACAAGATCACACAAGACAATATTGTTATTCCACATGACATTACGCCATGGTTACCTTTCCACATCAGCAGATTACATCAGTCTAACTCTGATTAAGGGCCATGTAACATCCCATAATATGGATCTACCAACATTTTATTTTTCAATTGCACATTGCCAACATTTACTTAACTGTTACCTAGTAACAGAGACAGCTTACTTCGTTTTGTTGGTGCTGTTTTGTTTGTTTTGCTGTTAGAAACATTCAGTGAATATTCTCATATGGATGCTTGGGTATCGCTATTAGATGACTATGCTGGAATTGTTAAAGAGGCTAATCACCAATGTAGCCTCTTTGCTAATGAGGCTAGATTTTATCAAAGCAGCTAATTCCAACATCTGAATCCAAAGGCCACTTCCATTTTCTGAGGAGCTGCTGCTTGGTTTGGGGGAAGGATAAACCCCACAAAATGATTTTCAAAACTTGGGCTGCCTTAGAATTAGCACAAAAACACACAGGCCCAGTTTCTACCAGAACATACAGGGTAGTTTTGCTCTCTTTGTTGATTTGGGATTTTTTTGCACAGCTCCTAGGTGCTGCCCTACACATGTGGTAAAAGCCCTAACCTGATTCCCATTCTCACATGGAGAGGTATGATTTTAGCTCAGGAACAAAGGAATAGATAATGCATTTGCTGTGTGCCCTCTGCTGGTACCACAGAGCAGACTGTACATCAGAACAAAAGCTCTTTTCATGTAAAAGAGGGTGAGAATCTGGGCTCTCATTTCCCAGTGTGGTGAGACTTCCACCCAGTGACTGTCAACCCAGACTACACATGAGAACCACCTAGGGGGCATGGTCACAGGCCTGGGTAACAACACTTTTAAAAAGCTCTCCAGGTGATTCCGTACATAGAGCCAGGGATTGAGAACCTATTCTTTAGGCAAAAAATTGGCCCAGGCACACACAGTCCAGAGACATCTGATGTGAGAGCCCCAAGCCCTCTGGGTACTAAACACTGTCTTGCAGGAGTGCCATATTTGCTTGGATGACTTGCATGCCCCTCATGTAGTTACCATCTGGCAGGACCAAATGACCCACTTCCAGGTTTCATCCCAATCCAGTCTGCTGCTGGGTCTACCACTCCATCACCTCTAAACAAACATTTCATGTTTGCTCTTGCATGCTGAGTTTGCAAAGCACTCAATTTATTATTTATTCTCACACACATCCCATGAGACAGGCAGGATTTCCACTTTACAAATGAAAAACCAAGGTTCAGAGAGACTCAGCTACCTGGCCCAGGACAGAAGTTAAGGTTGAACAAAACCCAAGTCTTCCAACTCCAATCCTATGTTCCCCCTGCCCCACCCTTCTTCCCATTTCACAGCACTTTCTGTTTGCACGAACGGGGCATAGCTTCTTCCAACAGCTGGCTCCTAACAGAACCTGCTGGCCATTACCTACATGAATGTCATATACAAGTGCGGTAAGAATTTGCAGTAAGGCCTCTTTCCTAAACTACATTACTAGCATCAGCATCATGATTTTACTCATTCCAAAAGGCAAGTTTCCCAGGAATCCTGGCAAAGTCTCCAGCTCACAGGTCGCCTTTCTTTAGCCTCACCCACACCTTCAGCCTTCTGTCAGAGACCCAGGTAACCTAAGGTTACCCAGAAGCCCAGTGTCCAGCTATTCACTTAAGTGTGTCCAGCACCCCAAACACCTGTGTGAAACGCTCTCTGTCCACGATGCGTCCATAGCGCAGGGTGAGGTAGGTCTGCTTCCCACTGTACTGCTGGATCCGTACGAAAAGTTCCTGAGGCCGGTCCTGGGTTTCTGTCATAGGGATCACGTGGGCCACTGGGCAGTATGTGTCCTGCCGCCAGCCCCAGAAGGTCAGGTGGGCCACCCGCAACATGGTGCCTGACTCATTCACATATAGGATACCCACTAGCCTCCGGAAGAAATAGCTCATCCAGCACAGCATGGCCAGGGCAAACCCAGCTATCCCACCCACAAGGCACAGGGAGTTGAAAGCCATAAGGCCCTGGGAGTACCAGTAAAAGCTGGGTGGCAGGGCCACCACCATCAGGGCCGGTTTGTGCCACCTTCAGCTGAGACAAGTACCTAAAGATTCTGATGGCATCAAACCGGTAGATCATCTGGAATTTCTCTGTCTCTGTGCCTGGTGGTTTCCCTTCAACGTGAGTGACCTACTCCCCACCCACTTCCTAAAATCCTGCCCATTGCAGCACTGCAGCCTGTAGAGAGGCCTTCCCCACACAGCTGGCACTGGCAACCGCATCACAACTCGGAGGAGAGCAGCCTAGAAGGGAGACAAGAGACCGTTTCTCTCAAAGAACTCGACCATGCTCATCACACAATGAACACCTGCAAAACATCTTACCTGCAGGCTCTGTCCATCTTGTGAGGTCACCATCAGGACAAAGATGGAGGGAAAGCCAGGTGCTTTACCTCATGTGACCTTCACAAAAGCTGTGTGAAATAGTAAAAATCTAAGGCCAGAAAAGGTAAGAAATTTACCCAGGAACACAAAGCCAGAGAGTGGGACAGTGTCTGACTCTCCAACCGGTCCTCCTTCCTGCAGGCACTTCAAGTAGGCACAGGAAGGAGGCACAGCCCTCTGCGTTCATTTAAACAAAAATACGTAGGCAGGTGCCCAGCCCCGGATCCATCAGGCCGGGTGAATATTTCCCCAAACAGTATATGTCCCAGTGGGGTACAAATCCGTTAGTTATGTAGCACAGTAACTTTCGTAATCTCTGCTTGCTTAGAGCGTCATCTGGGTGCTGAAGGGAAATGGTGATTTCTTAGCCCTGTTAGGGGGAGCGGGAAGACTGGAGGGGGAGAGGGGGGTGAAGGAGCCAAACGGAAGCACAAGGATTTTAGTGGAAGCACAGTCCCACACCTTGACTACTGCAGTGAACAGGTCTGGATTCCAATCCCGACTCCTAGTCACTAGCTCTGGATCCGTGGGCAACTTACCCCCCCCCACTTTAGGCCACGGTTTCTTCATCTTTCAAACGGGGATTCAGAATATACTGAAAGAGATGACGGTTTTAAAGCCCTCAAGAGCACTTGACGGACCTGAAATGAATGCTCTGTGAACTTTAGTATCGCTGTTGATCGCGCACGTGGCCTGCGCGCACCGGAAGCCCGGGAATAACAAATCATAACCCACTCCGGAGGTAGCTCCCGCGCGTTCCCCGAGTCACAATGTCAGGCTTCGGCCTGCCGGCCCCAGGCCTGACCCAAATCCCAACCCCGACCCGAAAAGCGCGTCACCTCCCTCAGTCTCCACCACCCACCTGCTTACCATGGCCCCGCACTGTCTACCGAATCCTGTCAGCGAGCGGAAGATCCACCACCGCTTGCTCCGCCTTACGGAACTGCGTGGGGCACGTTGCATTCTGGGATTTGTGGTGCACAGAGAGTTGCTGACGCATTGGACCCTGTGGGAGTGGATTCTTCTTCTCCTCCCGACGTGCCCTGCAGCACCAGTGCTAAACCCGGAAGTTCCGGACCCAGTTCCTGGTGCCAGCCGGTCACCTCAGGTGAAGCGTGGGATCTGGCGACATGGCTCCTTCCCCCCCAGCGCTGTGTCTCTTCGACGTGGACGGGACCCTGACAGTCCCGCGGCAGGTAGGCGGCGCCCGGCAGGCTGGAGGCAGCGGGTGCAGAATCTCTTGCTGCCCCCAGACCAGGATGACGACCCCTCAGGGTCGGCACTGAGGGGCGGCTAAGGACCGCCTTCCGCCTCTGACAGGGCTGAACTCAGTTCTGCGTGCCCTAGAGCGTGAGCCCGAACACCTCAGGGTGCTTGGAGATGCGAGGGGGCGAAAACTTTTGAAAGGTAGAAACTTGCCTTGGGTTGGGAATTGCAGTTCTGAACACTCACCGCAAGCCCCGGGTTTGAACCACTGCTCAGCCCCCTTAGCAGCTGTGTGCCCTCCTCAGTTCGGTCAGTTGTGGGATGTACTTTGAACCCGGCTATGGAAAACATAGGTTTCCAGGTCGAACAGACCTAGCAGAGTCTCTGCTTTGTGACTTTGAGCAAGTCCCTTAACCTCTGAGCCTCAGCATCTAGTTTTTGCCTGTTCCATATGGGGCTTGTGAGGGTCAAATGAAATCAAACAAGTTCATGAAAGTATCTTGCCTTACAGGAGGCTGTGTTCAGTAATGTTTAACAAATATTAACCACCACCATCACCCCTTCTCCAGCCGCTGCCGAGGGTCTGGGATGATCGAGGAGACCTAGACTGTTCAACAGGAGGCTTGTGGAGAGCCTCCTTGGACTCTTGGAGACTTGCTTCCCGCCTCCAGATTTTGCTGCCACAGGCACAGATAGGTTTCAGTTAAGATCAGCATTTGGGATTAGCTCACTCTGGCCCCCTCCTTGTACAAACTGATCACGGAACACCCGCCAATCAAACATGAGGCCCAGTCGGCCTTACTGTCTTCAAGTGCTTTCTCTACCCACCTTAATTTTGCCCTGGTGGTAGCAGTGGTGTGCTTCAGCATTCCACATCAAATGTGTGTGACCTTAGATGTGTCATTTTACCTTTCTGAGCCACATGTTGGATGTATGTAGTGAAGATATTCAAGTGCAAGTTCTCCAAACGCCCCTTTTGACTCTGAGATTCATTGATCGCCACACGTTTGTGCGTCGTTCAAAGCCGTTCAAAGCCCGTGGTGGTATAGAGCCAAGGTCAGCAAGTCATTGTTTGTGAAGAGTCACAGTAGTTACTCTTGCTTTCGCCAACCATATGGTTTGTTGTAACTACTCAACTTTCATGCAAAAGCAGCCACAGACCATATGCAGACACAGCGTGGCTGTGTTCCAGTTAAATTGTATTACAAAAACAGGCAGCTGCTCAATTTGTCATAATGGTGTAGGGCTTACATTCCAAGCCTTTTTACATACATCATTAGACCCTCTCAACCTTTCATCGCAGGTAGTATAGTTGTTACTATCCTTTTAAACCTAAGGAGACTGAGACTCGAGGTCTTCTTGATTTCACTTCAGCAGCTGTCATTGGTACCAGTCTCCTGGCCTCAGGGCATTGTGTTTGCTAAGTTTACCATTTTCTGCCATTCTTCTTAGGTGGAAACTGTTCTGGTTGCTGGATATGCCATTCAGGAAAGAGCATCTGATTCACAGAAGGAATGATGCTATATAAGCATAAAGTATGAAATAGCAATGAAACCAGGCAACCCATAATGTATATAGTCCCTTAAAACATTGGAAACATGATATTCTTTGCACTGAACATAAATCATTTTAACACTCAGAAAACTCTGCAATTTAAAAGAGAATGATATCTATGTGGTGGGTGCTCTCGGTAATAAATAAAAATATTTTAGCAACAATCTACTCATTATTCAGCCTCTCCCTTCCTCACAAATGTATTCTCAAACGTTGATAAGCACAATACGGTGTGGCAGTTGAATGGGTTATCTTTTCTTGAAGCTGCTGAAACAGGATATGACCTAAACAGGTAAATTCTAAGTAGCATGGAGTCCAGGGTTTTGTACATCTCACCATTTTCCTAGTATTTTATTGTACTGAGTATTTTCCTAAGATATGCCACTTCATCTAAAAACAGTTCAGACTTAGAATAAAAGGCTGCAAAAGGAAGGGGGGCAGTGCTTAAACCTGGATGAATTGTTTTCCAACCTTCTGTCGTAAAAAATTTAAAACATGCTGAACCACTGAAAA
>NW_026521271.1:0-44546 GCF_021234435.1 Artibeus jamaicensis
GGGCACATGTGTGGGTTGCAGGCCAGGTCCCAGTAGGGGACACACAAGAGGTAACCATACACTGACATGTCTCTCCCTCTCTCCTTCCCTTCCCTGCTAAAGAGAAAAAACAAAATAAAAAAATTGACACATTGCACACAAGCATACAATGAAATGTTACTATAATTGTTACCTGATAGTCTCGCAGACCAATCAATATGATATCTGAGGTATTTATCCAAACCTATAAAAGAGAATTTATTTTATATTATACCCAAAATAAACACAAGTAATAACCTGCAGTGTTAAACCATTCCTCCTACAAAAGATACCTACTATGCACCTAGAGTAGAAAAAATATATTAAGGTTAAAGAAAAATCACAGTATATACTATACTATACTATACTATACTATAGCATTCTGTATGTTTGTGGGTATGTGTGTATGAAGATAGGGAAAAATGTCTACTTACACACAGATATAGTATATTAGGGAAGCCTGTATTATTAGGTAAGTTTGTCTCAAATTTTTAAATTTAGGATATTAAAATTTGTAAATTTTATTTCATCTACTTAAGGAAAGGAAACTTGTAAAATAATAATAATTTGTTATGGAAATTATAGATTTTTAATCATAAAACAGTATAATATATTATTGGTCAAAACATAAAAATTAGCCATCTATACACACAGACACTCAGTTACCAATCTACATAAATTCAGGTACTAAAACTTCCATTAGCTTGGAAAAGAATTGATCAGAACATAAAAAACTCTACATCATAAAATCAGAGATAAACACTTAACCAACATGGTTAATGAAACGGCCTAACTGTGATGAACTAAGCATATTATCTAATGCAATAAAATGTCCATAATATGCACAGCTGTTTCCCTCAAAGCAAAATTTAATCAAGGAACATGCACTATATTCATTTAGTAGTCTATTTGGTCTCCTTTAATCTAAAAACAATTCTTAGGCTTTTATCCCTTATTTTAAGGTATAATCTGTATTTAAGAATCAACTTTCTTAAAGAATTGCTTTGTACATTGTATCTGTGTTTCCTCAATACCATGTTCAGAGTAAATATTTCTGTCAGAAGGACAACTTCAATGAAGCACATAAGTCTTTGTCAATACTTCTATTATATAAGTTCCCATTAAAGATCTTGTTTTACACTGTCATATAGATCATTATTCTTAGAATCACCTTTGGAAATTCAGAAAAATTAAATACTCCACCCATATACATCTAAAGCACACCATTCCTTTAATAAATGTAAAGTAAAACCTACCTTTTTTCTCAGTTTTCCTCTGATATGACATAATCTCTTTACACCATCAAAGCACATTGCTTCTAATCGTCCATTTCCCAACATTTTGATTACCTGAGCATACTCTGAGGGCAGAAAAAAGTATGAGGTATTGTTCAATTTTTCTTAAGATGTTAACAACTGAAATTAGCACATAGTTGTTAATTTCATTTTTACTGTTGAGTTTAGGTATATATTTCTTAAGGAAAGGATTGATAAGCAAAAGGCTTAAGTATTTTACCCTACAGGAGAGCTCTTTAAGGGTGACATTCTAATTTTATCCAAGAAAATCAGAGAACTACACCAATAAGACGATTCCTATGGCCTCTTCCTACTATGCTCATTTACTTCCTCCTTTTCTTTTTAAAGTAAATAAAAGCCTGTAGAAATCAGTAATTTGTCACAAATGGCCTATTCATGACATTTTTTCAGTTCTTAGGAATATTTTAATGACCCACTTATTTTGAGTAAATCAGTCTGCTCCTGTCTTCATGATTGTACGCTCTACCTTTATACAACAAAGTGACTCATTCCAAAATATACAGGAGAACACTGGCTTATTAATCTCTCTCCTTTAGATACTAGCCCAATCTTGGCTCTCTTTTCCCTCAAAAACTTCAGTGACAAAAACAATAGGTTAATTATTAATATACTTTTGTTTACTTCAGAATAACTTTGGCAGTTCAGGTTCTTTAAAAAAAAGTTCATGATAAAATGCTAAGTGTTTAATTAAAGTATTTCCAAGTGTTCCCAAGAGGCCAGCCTCGTTTCACTCCCCGTAAAGAAGACAATACAATATGTGAGAATTAGATGGCATGGGGCAGTTTCTTTCTAGGTATAACTGGCAGAAGCAGGAGTGGGAATGAGAAAGGGAAACAGGTAATTACTGTAACATTTTCACACTACTAAAACTTGTTAGAACTAATCCCAAAGAAACTCTGGATAAATTCATCGTTACACTGAGAGATAAACTGTATATACATTGTGAGATTAGTACATGTCAGGAATCCCTTTTACCACAGGCAATGACTTGGCTTATTACTCAGCACTCTTTCAACAAGTGGGGGGAAAAAGAAAGAAAAAGTCAGCCCTGAAAACAAACTTTTAATGGAAGTGAGAAAGATGAAAGCTAAGTAACTGACTGTCTTTCACCAGAAAACATGTTTTATATAACTAACAAAAAATGTGGGGTCCTTCAAGCTCTATATGTATGGCATGAATAATCACACACTTTTATTATAAAGTGCTGGAAGATATCTGATGTAGACTGTACCACAGGTCAGCACTACCCGGGAGAACTTTCTCTGCAGATTATACATCTATATTAAATTATACGATAATCAATAGGTCAAATATTATTTTTAACTCACTTAAACAGCTACATGTGAGTACCAGCCATCTGGTACAAAGAACAGTACTAAAAAACAGTGTAATTTGAATGTGGAAAGTTTTACAGTAGTTCTGCTACTATTATAAGAAAAAGTCCTTCTTAGGAGATAATATGCTCAAGTATGTCAAATTGAAATCTGTTACCTACATGTAACCAGACATCTATAACTTTAAAAAAATTTAAAAATGTATACACAGGAGAAGAGAAGGAAATATTATATGTTAAAAATCATGCAGATTGAGCACGGGCCCGTGAACTAAAATATCACGGTTTGATTCCCCGCCAGGGCACATGCCTGGGTTGCAGGCCAGTTCCCAGCAGGGGCCAGTTCCCAGCAGGGGATGCACCAGAAGCAACCATACATTGATATTTCTCTCCTTCTCTCCTTCCCTTCCCTTCTAAAAAAAGATAAATAAATAAAATTTAAAAAAAAATTATGCAATCTGGGTAAAATATAAAGGCTTGTGTACTCATATACCAACTTTTCTACAAGTTTAACATTATTTTTTAACAAGGAAAAACCAAGTGCTCCAGTCAGTTTATTATCCTTGTTTTTGTCTCTTTGAATACACATACTTAATTCAGTATTAAGTTATTCGGTTACTTTACTACATTGCACACTAGTGGCACCAGAGAACTGAAGAATAAAAGTCCTTGCAAACATCCATGAACTACTATACAACATTATAGCATGAAATTTTTAATGATAACTTTCCAGGCTAAATTGGCTCAACTCTAAAATTCACTGTCATTTACACCATGCTCTTACACATACATCAATGAAATGTATAATTACAAAAATGCCACCAATTAATCTTCTAGTATCCAGTTGATTATTTAATAGACAAATTGTGGGTAAGGGTAAAGGATTACAAATGAGGAAAAGCAAAAGAGACACTGAAAGAACTACCTAGGATTTATAACTATCATCTCTTTCAGGTTAAAGATTAAAATTCATTTTAAAAGTTTATATATAGTGAATAACTGTAAAGTTATTAACTGTAAGTAACTGTAAATGTTAATAACTATAAAGTTATTAATATTAAATAACTTTAATGTTAATAACTCTAAAAACTCTTACCTTGTCCATCCTCTTTAAAGACCAGTTCTCTTTTTTCAGATTCATTCTCATTCTTACCTCTACGCCTATTTTTACCTCCTTTACCTGATTAAAAACGCAAATTAAAAAATCAAATTGAATAAGCTATATTTCAAATACTAAACTATGAAACATACTAGAATAAGACCCATAAACTTTATAAAGTCACTTAAAAATAAAGATATCATTTAAATAGCACTATAACATTAAAAGAGAATTCTAAATGAGATTTTAAACATTTACCTCATTTGGTTACTTGATTCAGTTACACTTTTAATGCCCTAAGAGTTTCCTTTTAGTCCTTTATCAGACCAAGATATATCAATCCATATCTTTCCTGACATTGCATTTGGATTTTTCTGACATAACAGTATGTCATATAAAAGCATGCAGAATAAAATTCCACCACCAGAGATTACTACCATCATTTTATAGTCTATGCTTTCCAAACACAAATAGAACTCTTTATAATCTCACCAATTTGTCCTAAATGTCTTTTAATGTCAATAACTCCACACTGAAATAGTTTAAAGTTTAGAGTGTACTTAATCCCTTACTCTATTTGTTTCATTGTTGTTAAATAATGTTGAATTGAATTTCACAAAGAAATTTCCAGATAATAAATTTACATACAATTTATGAATTAAATGTTATACACCTACTTCCTTAGGCTTTTAATGAGCCACACTAATTTATATCCCCATCAGCAAAGGAGGAATATTAACTACTCCTCTGCCATAACCATACCAAGCTAAAGATATAAAATAATACTTAACTGGATTTTTCAATGTTTCATTTTATAAAGTTTAACATATGAGAGTGGCATTAATTTTTTTTCATTCTGAGACGTTCTACTGAATATCAAGAAATGAGGTATTTCTCCATAGTATCTTATTTCTATTTCAGGAGCTAAACTGTCATTTCTAATAGGTGAAAGGGAAGCTATGAGTGGTAGTAATAGGGAACTTTGTGAAGAATATGAAGGCAGAAATCTATCTTCTGGAATGCACCTTCTGGGACAGTTCCTCCTGGAGCAGACTCACATTATTCTGTTGTTATTTGACAAGGGAAGTGAGCCTTCTCAACTTCTTTAGGTACATCAAAATTGATTTCCTAAAAGGAAAATGTGTTCTATATCTCAAGCCACTAATCATGCCAGTTTCAGTAGGATAAGATTCATTACCTGCTTTGGTTTCTGAATTATATATTAACAAAGTTTGGCATTTTTCTCAAATGAATAAACCAAAAAGAGTTCATTCATTTGTAAATGGGTAGCAATTTAAAAATCATATATATAGTAGTACCATTAAAGTGTAGTAGTATTTTACCCCAAACGCTCTTCATGAATGAGCTAGAGAAGATGCTCTTTTTCCTGAATGGAAGAAGGGTGTCTAAAACTTCTAAAGGTAACAAGATGAATGAGAATGAGCCCATACCAGTCAGTATTCAATATGTGGCATAATGTAATTTATATCCTTACTTGGGTACCTGTCACTAATACAATGATCATGAGGCTTTCATATTTTCTTTCTTTTTCTCTGACTTTTTAATTGATTTTTAGAGTTAAGCAAGGAAAGGGAGGGAGGGACTGAGTAAGAGGAGGAGGAGAGGAAAGACACAAGGAGGCCGGGAGAGAGAGAAACAGATATTGATTTGTTTTTCCACTTCATTATGCATTCACTGGTTGCTTCTTATATGTGCACCCCTAGCCAGGGATCTAAGCTGTAATTTTCGGCCTTTGGGAATGACGCTCTAAGCAACTAAGCTACCAGCCAGGGCTAAAATTAAAAAAAAAACAAGAAACAAAAAACATTGCTGTTTTTTGTTTATATTAGTAAACCTCATTTTATGAAACTTAGGACTTCTAAAAAGAACCCTTTCCACAGTAGCATCATTTACAATAGGCAAATTGTAAATGTAGAAATAGCCTAAGTGTCCATCAGTAAATGAGTGAATCAAAAAAGTAGGATACATTTACATGATGGAATACTATGTATCAGAAGAAAGAATGAGTTCCTACCCTTTGCAACAGCATGGATGGAACTAGAGAGCATTATGCCAAGTAAAATAAACCAGAAGGAGAAAGACAAATACCATATGATTTTCCATACAAGTAAAAACTAATCAACAAAATAAACAATCAAGCCAAATATAACCAGAGACAATGAAATAAAGAACAAACTGACAGTCACTGTCAGTGGAGAGGAAGGGACCAGCAAAGGATCACAAATAGAGGAGTCATGAACATGGACAATGGGGGGCGGGGAACTGACTGGGAGTGAATGGGAATTGGGGTAAGGGATAGCAATGAGGAAAAAGGTGGGACAACTGTAATTGAACAACAATGAAAACAATTTTTTAATTGTATCTGGAGAACAAAAAGAACTCTTTGAAATAAGTAACCTAGGAAAAAACAGGCTAGTATTACATACAACTGAAAACATAAAATTCAAGGTAATTATCTCCAGAAAAAGAGGAAGAGAGATTTGAGAGAGGTACACAGGAGGCTTTCAATAAATCTGTTTGTTGAAATTTTTAAGTTCAGAAAAGTAATTTCTTCTCAAATTTATTACTGTATTTATACTTTTTGGTGTGCCTCAAATGTAAAAATAATTTGTTTTCAATTCACTTGAATTAGCCATAGTGTAACCAAGCCATTATTGTCATATAACAGAACCCACTTTAAAATCTCTTTTGAAAAAATAAGGTTGGAACTGATATATTTCAATATTTTACCTCGCCCTTGTTTCTAAAAGTGAAGTAAACCAAAATTATAATCTTTCTTAAACAAGTCAGGAGGTATTTTCTGATGGGATCTTTCTTAGGAATTTAGTTTCAAAGTCCTACAGAAATAAGAGATAATTTTATTTATGTAAAGATGTAGTGTGCACAGGAAGATAACATGAACAAACTTGATTCAACACCTATTAAGTGTCAAGTTGCAGTAGTACAATGTCCACAAAACAGGACCACTGCTTTTAGAGTACACAGTTAAATAAGCTGCATATTTGAAAATCTCATCACTACAAATAAGGGTGAGAATAACATACTTTTTAAATTGATCTATTTATCATCTATTAGTCTATCATGAATTACACATGTTAGAAAGCTAAAAACTTTCATAACATATACTAAGAAAGACACTGTCAGTCTCTCCCAGAGTAATTAGCGGAGTAAAATCGGTAACACAAAAAGAATCTAGGCAATTGTTTTTGAGGACCCAGACAGCACTGCCCCAATAGGAGAGGAATGGAATACACAGCAACAGCTACAAAAGGAAACAAAGTATAATCCTGGGCCATGGCTGTGTAGTTCAGTGGATTGAGTGCAGGCCTGCAAACCAAACAACCGTGGTCAGGGCACCTTCCTGGGTTGCAGCCAGTTCCCAGCAGGGGACCCAGAAGAGGTAATCATACATTGATATTTCTCTCCCACCCTCCTTCTCTTCCCCTGTAATGATAAATAAATAAATCTTTAAAAGAAAAAAAAGTATAATACTAGGAGCCACATATTAAATAGAAGAATATATAGGTAGGTCTGTGTCCAAAAAATGAATTATCAAAGAGTTACTGTGGGCTGTGAAATGGTCCTATTCTGTAATTTTTAAAAAGTTCCTGTTTGTAGCTATCTTTTTTGTTGGAAGACATTTTAAGGGCGGTTACAATGTCAGAACATGTGTTGTCTATAAAAATTAGTGTTTTTTTTTGTATACGTGATTGGGCAAGTTTCATGCTTTACATAGGCTAGGCATTCAATTTAAATTCCAAGTAAATGTGTTCACAATTATACTTTGCGAACGGTTTGCCTTAGAATAAAGGCAGGTATAAATGACAACGATACAGCTGGAAAAGAAAGCTGAAAACTTCTAAATATGTAACACGTCTTTTTGAAAATAGTTAAGTTCTGTGAAAGGGTGGCAGAAACTAAAACGCCACAGATTTACATATGCAAGACGAAATCTCGTACTGTTAGCAAAGGAGAGAGAATATCGTCAACAATTATTAATCGCCCGTAAGTAAAAGAATAAAGTAGGTGTTATCCTTGAGAGCTAAGAATTGATTCAGGTCAACCTGCGGAAGGACCAAAGGACCTGGTTCCCCATTAGTCACTATCGCACCGCAGGAGGCCCTATAAAAATGGCGTCGGCTTTTGTGATCAAGGGGAATGTAGGATCCTCCTTTCCCAAGACCAAAACGACTGGATCGCCCAGCAACGGCCACGATCTCCTTTCGGCGATCAGGAGGGAAGATAGGTAAACTCTGTTTGTTCTCCAATCAGGATGGATGGCACTGGGTTGAAAAAAACGGTCGTTACACTGAATTACCTTTATTCTTAGGCATGACGACGCCGACTGTTTCGGGGCGTTTCTGGCTCTTATCCCGTTCTTTATACTGAACAACGACTCCTGCTAGGAGCTCGGCAGGCCAAACGGTTGATGTTGTGTTCTAAGTAGATGCGTATTCCACCACGCTTCTTCTTAAGCAAATGGCGTCGCGGCTGCTGCTGTCGCAGCCGTAGGCGTACGTAGTTCCTTTGTGCTCCCACCCGGAACTGCCCCCAGTTCTGACATCCTTTCCGTCCCTATCTTCTGGCGTGTACTACGCTTGCGTACCAGATGACTGACACCTGTTAGAGCAAGAGGAACTCCAACAAGGAAATGAGGTGGAGAGCGTTAAGACAAAGTACTAGACAGGAGGGGAACTACTGAAAAAATAAAAGAGAGAGTGCAGTAGCCTATGTGTAACTTTCAGGGCCTACTTACGCACGAATTCATATCGTAGATGCTGCCTACACTTTCTCTAGATTTTTGAAGGGGAAATAAGGGTACACATTAAACACGGATAGTACTAATTGTATAGCTACATAAATGTTTTGTGTTTTTTTTTTTTTACTTTTTTATTTTTAGAGGGGAAGGGAAGGAGACAAGGAGAGAAACATCAATGTGTGCTTGTCTCTCATCAGTCCCCTGCTGGGAACAGGACTGCAACCCAGGCATATGCCCTGACTGGGAATCCAACCATGATCCTGTGGTTTGCATGCAAGCACTCAATCCACTGAGCTACACCAACCAGGTACATGAACGTTTTTAATTCTTTTATTTATACTTATGTGTTAAAAGTACAACTCTACAAATACTAATGTTATCCATATGCAAAATAATACCCTATGCAAAATAGTATTCTAAGGTATTTAGAATAAGGTACTTTTTCTAAATATTAATAAATGCATAATTGAAGTGAAAAATTAAAATGTCATGGCTGGTGTAGCTTGGTAGATTGAGCACACACTTCAAAACAAAGGGTTGCCACTTTGTATCCCAATCACGTCACCTGCCTCAGTTATAGGCCAGATCCCCAGTATGAGGCCCATGAGAACAAGCAACTGAACACTGATATCTCTCTCCTTCTCTTCCCCCTCTCTAAAAATGAATAGACAAAATCTTCAAAAAATAAAAATGAAAATGAAAGATTTTTTTCCCTGAAAGTCTGGGCCAAAAACGTGGGTACACATTATACACAGGACCACATTTTACATGGCAAATATGATAACACCACTGGTGATTGAATCCAGTGGTATTCTCTACTTTGTAACAGTCCTGTGTTACAGTTTATAAGTTACTGATTCATTACCTCTAATGTTTTACCTAAATTTTACTCAGCCTTTTGCATGCTCAGCTACCTTCACTTGCTGGAAAAGAACAAGATGCCCTATGTGTGAAACGGATGTTACTACTTTTCTTCTTTACTTTCATTTTCTTTTTATTTTTTTATTTGAATTTTTAATACAGTTTTTTGTCTTTTACTCCCATCCAAGCCCACCCACCCAGCACTTCTTGCTCCCTGCCATTTCCGCCCCCCCCCCAGTTTTTATCCATGTATCCTTTATACTTCTTCCTGTAAACCCTTCCCTTTTTCCCCTGAAACTCCCTCCCCTCTTCTCTAGTCCCTGTCAGCCTGTTCTGTATTTCAGTGTCTTTGGTTATATTTTGCTTGCTTGTTTGTTTTGTTGTTTAGGATCCTGTTAAATGAGAGATCATACTGTATTTGTGTTTCAACACCTGGCTTATTTCACTCAGTATAATACTTTCCAGTTCCATCCATGCTGTGGCAAAAAAATAGGAGCTCCATCTTTCTCTCTGCTGCATAGAATTCCATTGCATGAATGTGCCATAGTTTTTGGATCCATTTATTTAGTGATGGGCACCTAGGTTGCTTCCAGCAACTGGCTATTGTAAATTGTGCTGCTATGATCACTGGGGTACATAGGTTCTTTTGAATTGGTGTTTCATTGTTCTTAGGATATAATCCTACCAGTGGAATTGCTGGGTCAAAAGAAGGATCTATTTTTATTTTTCTGAGAAAATTCCATACTGTTTTCCATAGTGGTTGTACCAGTCTGCAATCCCACCAACAGTGCACTAGGGTCCCCCTTTCTTCACAATCTCTCCAACATTTGTTGTTTGTTGCTTTGTTTATGATGGTCATTCTGACTGGTGTGCACTGATATCTCATTGTAGTTTTAATTTGCATTTCTGATAGCTAGCGATATTGAGCATCTCTTCATGTGTCTCTGGATCCTCTATAAGTCCCCTTTGGAAAAGTCTCTGTTCAGGTCCTTTTCCCATTTTCTTAATTGGGTTGCTTGTCTTCTTAGAGTGGAGTCGTGTAAGTTCTTTATATATTTTGGAGATTTAAACCCTTGTCTGAGGTATAATTAGCAAATATGTTTTTCCATACAGTTGGTTGTCTTGCTAATTTAATACTGTTTCCTTTAGCCACATAGAAGCTTTTAATTTTGATGATATCCCATTTGTTTATTCTTTCCTTTATGTCCCTTGCTCTAGGGAACATATCTGTAAAAATATTGCTGTGTGAAATACCTGAGATTTTCCTGCTTATGTTCTCCTCTGCAACTTTAATGGTGTCATGGCTTATATTTAAGTCTTTTACCCACCTTGAATTTATGCTTGTGGATGGTGTAAATGGGTTTCATTCTATTACATGTAGCTGTCCAGTTCTCCCAACACTATTTGTTGAAGAGGCTATTTTTACTCTATGTTTTGTTGCTGCCCCCTTTGTCAAATATTAATTGACTGTAGAGACTTGGGTTTATTTCTGGGCTCTCTGTTCTGTTCCATTGGTCTATGTGCCTGTTTTTATGCCAGTACCAGGCTGTTTTGATTACAGTGGCCTTGTAATACAGTTTGGTATTGTGATATCTCCTACTTTTCTCTTCTTTCTCAAAATTGCAGCTGCTATTTGGGGTCATTTATGGTTCCATATAAATTTTTTAAGTGTTTCTTGTTCTAGGTATGTGAAATATGCCATTGGTACTTTACTACATATTGCATTGAATCTGTAAATTACTTTGGGTAGTATGGACATTTTGATAATATTAAGTCTTCTGATCCACAAACAGTATATGTTTCCATTTGTTTGTATCTTCCTTGATCTCTTTCTTCAGTGTTAAGTACTTTTATGAGGACAGTTCTTTTACCTCCTTAGTTAGATTTATTCCTAAGTATTTTATTTTTCTTTTTGCTATATTGAATAATATTTTTCTTGATTTCTGCTTCTGTTGTTTCATTGTTGATATACAAAAAATGCCTTTGGTTTCTGGATACGGACTTTGTATCCTGCTGTTTTGCCAAATTCATTTCTTAGTTTGAGCAGTGGGTTTCCTATGTACACTATCATGTCATCTGCAAACCATGGATGCCTTTTATTTCCATTTCTTGTCTGATCAAGAAAAGGAAATTGGCTAAAACTTTCAATAGTATGTTGAATACAAATGGTGAAAATGGACAACCTTGTCTTGTTCCTGATCTTAGTGGAAAAGATTTCAGTTTTTTCCCATTGAGTATGATGTTGGCTATAGGTCTCTCATATATAGCCTTTAGTATGCTGAGGAATGCTCCCTCTATTCCCACTTTGGTGAGTGTTTTTATTATAAATGGGTGCTATATCTTCTCAGATGCTTATTCCCTATCTATTGATATGAGCATGTGGTTTTTGTCTTTGCTTTTGTTTATATGATGTATTACATTTACTGATTTGCAAATTGTAACTTCCCTGCATCCCTGGCATGAATCCCACTTGGTCATGGTGTATGATCTCTTTAATGTATTGTTGGATGTAGCTTACCACTATTTTGTCAAGGATTTTAGTGTCTATTGGCCTGAAGTTTTCTTTCTTTGTTGTGTCTTTATCTGTTTTTGGATTAGGATGATGTTGGCTTGTAACATCATCCTATCCAAACGAAATGAGTTCCAGTTGTTGTATTCAGTTCAAAAGTTATATTCTTCTATGTCGTTTTTCATGTTGATATAATTTTCAAGATATAACCTCTTTTTTACTGTAAAAAGAATTTAGGAGTTTTCCATCATTTTGAATTTTTTTGAATAATTCAAAAAATATGAGGGATAGTGATTACGTCTTCTTTAAATATTTTGTAGAATTCTCCTGCTAAACCATCTGGTCCACGGCTTTTGTGTATTGGGAGTTTTTTGATTTCTTCTGCTGTTACTGGTCTGTTTTGGCTTTCTGCTTCTTCTTCATTGAGTTTTGGAAGATTATATTTTTCTAGAAATTTGTCCATTTCACCTAGGCTTTCAAATTTCTTGGCATACAATTTTTCACAAATTTTTTATAATCTTTTGTATTTCTGTGGTGTCAGTTGTAATCTCTCCTCTTTCATTTCTGATTGTGTTTATTTGTGTCCTCTCTCTTTTTTTCTATATGAGCCTGCTTAACAGCTTGTTGATTTTGTTTATTTTTTCAACGAATAAGCACCTGGATTCATTGATCTTTAGAATTGTGCTTTCGATTTCTATGTCATTTAATTCTGCTCTGATCTTGGTGATTTCTTTCCTTCTACTTGCTCTGGGTTGTGTTTGTTGTTGCACCTTGAGATCTTCTAGGAATAAGGTTAGGTTGTTTGTTTGAAATGTTTTTATTTTTTTCAGGTAGGCCTGTATTGCTATGAACTTCCCCCTCAGGACTGCCTTCACTGTGTCACATAAGTTTTGGATTGTTGCGAGTTTATTTTCATTTGCTTTCAGAATCTTTTGATTTCTTCTTTGATCTCATTCTTGACCCATTCGTTGTTTAAGAGCATGCTAATCAGTCTCCATGAGTTTGAGCGTTTGGGGTTTCTTTCCTTCAGGTTGGTTTCTAGTTGCAGTCTCTTGGGGTCAGAGAAAATGCTTGAAATGACTTCAGTATTCTTGAATTTGTTGAGGCTTGTCTTATCACGTGGTCTATTTTTGTGTCCTATCATGTGTCCTATCACGTGGTCCATTGTTGAAATGTTCCCTATGCATTTGAAAAGAATGTGTATTTAGCTTCTTTGGGATGAAGGGATATATATCTATATATCTATATATCTATATATATATATCTGATATATATATATAACTGATATATATATATAACTGATATATCAGTTAAGTCCATTTCATCTAGGGCTTTGTTCAATGCCGCATTATCTTTGCTGATATTTTGTCTGGAAGATCTGTCCATTTTTTTTTTGAAGTGGGGTGTTAAAATCCCCTACTGTAATTGTGTTGCTGTCAGTATCTTTCTTGAAGTCCTCTAAGATTTTATTTTTGTATTTGGGTGCTCCTATATTGGGTGCATATATGTTTACAATGTTTATGTCTTCTTGGTGGATTCTTCCCTTGAGTATTATGAAGTGACCTTCTGGGACTCTCTATATGGCCTTTTTTTTTCTAGAAGTCTATTCTGTCTAGTAGGAGTATTGCTACCCTGGCTTTATTTCCCTCTCCTCTTGCTTGGAAAATTTGTTTCCATCCCTTCACTTTCAGTCTGTGTAGGTCTTTTGTCCTGAGGTGGGTCTCTTGTAGGCAGCAAATGTGTGGACCATGCTTTCTTATCCATTCAGCTATTGTATGTCTTTTGATTGGAGCAGTTATTCCACTTACATTTAAGGTTATTATTGATAGGTACCTATTCATTGCCAGTTTCATACCTGTGTTCCTCCCTCTCTCTCTCTCTCTTTTCCTTCCTTTCCTTAAAGCAGACCCTTTAGCATCACTTGCAGAGCTGGTTTGCTGGAGGTGTATTCTTTTAGACTTCTTTTGTCTTGGAAGTCTTTATTTGGCCTTCTATCTTGATTGACATCCTTGCTGGGTAGAGTAGTCTCAGTTGCAGGCCTCTGGTTCTCATTGCTGGGACTATTGCTTGACATTCCCTTTTGGCTTGGAGCATTTCCATTGAGAAAGCCGCTGCTAGTCTTTTCGGGGCTCCCTTGTACGTTAGTTCCTGTTTCTCCCTTGTTGCCTTTAAGATGCTCTCTTTGTCTTGGAATTTTGCTGATTTCATTACAATGTGCATTGCTGTGAGCCTCTTTGGGTTCCTCCTGATTGGGACTCTCTGTGTTTCCTGGATTTGTGTGACTTTTTCTCTCATCCAATTATGGAAGTTTTTCATCATTACTTTTTCAAACAGGTTTTCTATCCCTTGCTCTTCTTTTCTCCTTCTGGTTTCCCCATTACACAGATACTGTTACATTTCATGTTGTCCTGCAGCTCTCTCTCAACACCTCTTTGTTCTTTCTGAATCTCTTTTCCTTTTCTTGCTCTTTCTGGGTGTTTTTTCTTTCTACGTTGTCCTCAAACCTGCGGATTCAGTCCTCTGCTTCACATAGTCTGCTTTTGATTCCTTCCACTGTCTTCTTCAGTTCAGAAGTTTTATTCTTCATTTCCTCTTGGTCCTTGTTGATAGTTTCTATTTCCTTTTTCATGTTGGGATAATTTGCAGTGAGTTCACTGTAGTTTCCCTGTAGTTTTTGGTAATCTCTGTGAGTCCCTGGAGCATCCTGATAACCATTGCTTTGAACTCAATAACTGACAGTCGACTTGCCTCTTTGTCATTTCTCATTCTTTCTGGGGTTTCTGCCTTTCCTTTCAGTTGGGGTTTCTTTGTCTTCCCATTGTTGGTGAGACTGTTTTTGTTAGCCTCTGGTTCTTTAATTGATCTTTTCTGACTCCCTGGGTTTGTGGTGTGAACTTCTATGGTGGGAAACTCGTGAGATTCAGTCGTGCAGCTCCTTGATATACTGAACTCACTGCTCTTGGGATGTTGTTTATGTTGACTCTCTGGATGTATTTAGTTTTGATTGTTTTGGGGTGTTTCTTTGGTGGGTCTTTCCCTCCAGCTGGCTAACTGAGGGTCACTCCACCCACCACAGCTTGTGCAGGTGTGCACCACCTTGTGTTGAAGGTGGTTCTTCTGTCTGTCTGGGGTTTTGAGGCTTCTCTCTCGTTATTTTTCAGTTGTTTGTTCTCGGTAATTTCTCCACCATTTACTTGTAATTCCAGACTGGTCCTGAGTGAGTGGTTTCCACTCAATCCCTCACTTTCTTCTGTTATTATTTGTTTGTGATTCCATCGTTGGTGTGTTCTCACTTCCAGCAGGTGAACCCTTGTTCATAGTTCCCACCTACCCATTTATGTGATCAGTTGGAGGGGGAAGGCAAAATGGATTATGATAGCGGGAGTGTATTGTATTGTATTGTATTGTATTGTATTGTATTGTATTGTATTTAAAATGCCAACCTGTAGAGAAGACATAGGAAGTCCTTTGAATAAGTATAGTGTTAACCATGATATTTCACCCAACTAGCCACTTTTTATAAAGGGTGGAAAAAAGATAAAACTCTTGTTGAAGGAGGGAGGATTGTGAGTTGAATGCAGAAAGCAGTGAGCATGTTGGAAATCAGATTATGAGATATAATGAGAGTATAGGGTAGAAAATAGGTGTGGTGTGCAAGAGAATAGAGTTAGCTACAACAGTAATAAAGTTCCCAATGTGAGGGAAATAGGATAAGATCGCGGAGGGGTCCTGTGTAGTATTTACAATTGTTGGAACAACAATTATTTACATTCATGTAGAACAATCACTTAACAGAATCTATGTAATCTTATAGGGAGCCCACGACCTGGAGTAGCGTGTTATTGGAACACAAGAGAAGTAAGAAGGAAAAATAAAAATACACTATGAAAGAGAGAACAGGGAAAACCAGTCAAACAATTCAGTTAAACAAACAAAACGAAGAAAACCAAACAGAGAGAAGAGAAATAAAAACAATACTAATGAAAGAAGTAAAAATAATGAAATGATCATGATCATATGATGATAATAATAAATACAAATAAACAATCACTTACAAGCTCTTCACTTTGGTCTCCGGGATTGCAAAGTGAAATTTTTCTCAGTTTCTCAGTTGTTGAAATTAGCCTTATGATCCCTCTTTGGGTCTGACTATGGTCTTTTCACAACTCCCGATCTTAATATCTCACTTGGGAGGGGAAAAAAAAAAGAAACAAAAAGCCTCCTGCTGACCTTAAAACCCACCAAGTGAGTTCTGCTTTTCTTCCTTGATGCTGCAGGCTGAGGGGGGTTGGTTTCTTTTCCTCCCTTCCCACGGTTTTATGAGATTGGAGGCAGATCCGGGCTGCAATCTTCACAGTTGCCCAGCCTCCAGTTCAGGTCCTCTGTTCACTGCCAGGCCCGCACTGCCCTTCTGCGCCAGGCTGACACCTTCAATGCACCTGCTGTGCCATCCTTGAGGTGCACTAATTAGGGGCAATTCACATACCACATTTCTCGCTCTGCTCTTTCGTCTTAGGTGCTAGGCACTTTCAAAGTCTCTTCAGTGTAGTTCAGCTCCCCCACTGAGTTAACTCTTTCTGGGGACTGCTGATCCCTGAGCACTGCTCTTCTCTTCTGCAGGGGCATCTCCTCCTTCCTCTTCCTGAGCCAGTCTGGCCATGCGAGGGTGGAGGAGGGCACCCCAGTGGCTGCAGTGGTGGGAGAGGGTACAGCCTCATCAGTGGTGGGTGGAGATCCGGCGCTGTTGTGGTTGCAAACGTGGATGCGCCCTAGTGGTGGTGGGCAGGATAGCATCCTGGCCTTGTCCACTGAAGGGTGGGACTGAGGCGGTGGGGGTTGCTGCTGCAGAGAGAGTTGGGGGAGAGGTTCTTCTTCTTCTTCTTCTTTTTCGAATTAATTCTTTTTCTTTCTTTCTTTCTCTCTTTCTCTCCCCCCCCTCTATTTATTTATGTATTTATTTTTATTGTTGTTCAAGCACAGTTTTCTGTCTTTTACTCCCATCCCAGCCCACCCTACCAGCCTCCCCACCTCCCTCCCATTTCCACCCCCCACCCTAGTTGTTGTCCATGTGTCCTTTATACTTGTCCCTGCAAACCCTTCCCCTTTCCCCACTCCCCTCTGGTCACTGTCCCCTTGTTCTCTGTTTCAGTGTCTTTGTTTTTATTCTGCTTGCTTGTCTGTTTTGTTGTTTACCTTCCTGTTAAAGGTGAGATCATATGGTATTTGTCTTTCACCACCTGTCTTATTTCATTCAGCATAATGCTTTCCAGTTCCGTCCATGCTGTTGCAAAGGGTAGTAGCTCCTTCTTTCTCTCTGCTGCGTAGAATTCCATTGTGTATATGTACCACAATTTTTTGATCCATTCATTTACTGATGGGCACCTAGGTTGCTTCCACCTCTTGGCTATTGTAAATTGTGCTGCTATGAACATTGGGGTGCATAGATTCTTTTGGATTGGTGTTTCAGGGTTCTTAGGATATAAGCCTAGCAGTGGAATTGCTGGGTCAAAAGGCAGGTCGATTTTTATTTTTCTGAGAAAATTCCATACTGTTTTCCATAGTGGTTGTACCACCAGTCTGCTTCTTATTCAAACAAAACCCTCCTGTTCAGGCCTGACACTCTTAACAGGCACCCAGCCTCTCACACAGCCAAACTTTCCAGCTAGTCCAGAGCCTCTCCTGGTCAGCGTCCATCATGGCCCAACTTTTCTTCCTTCCTCAGGCATCACTCCCCTTTCCAATTTCTTTGGTAATGACCCTCCTGGCATCCACAGTCTCTGCAGGTTATGGCCCTGTGTGTTTGTCACTTTGTCCTTCTTTCTTCTCAGTAACTTCAAACATCCAGGTCCATCCTGGTGCTGCTCTAGCCTCCCTGCTTGGCAGGGAAGGGAGTGATTGATGTGGCTTTCTTCCAAGACACCTGAAGCAGGCCCAGCAGGCACCGAGCCTGGGGCTGAAGCAGCCCTGGTCCTGGCGCTGGTCCCAGGGAACTTACTGTCACAAAGCAATCTCCTTACCATCTGTTTTTCAATGTCCTCTACAGTTTTGGCCTCCAACCTTCTTCATATATGCTGTTACTGTTGGCTGTTCACTCTGCTCCTCAGAAGATTGGCTATGTGTGCCACCTGTGCTCAGGGCAAAGTGGACTCAGCTCCCATCTGCCTCGCTGCCATCTTCAGTGTGTCGGGAAGGAGTCTTGTAACTGGTTACTTTGGAACTGTTCTACTTTCTTTCTTCTCTTATTAGCTTCTTTTTAACCCACAGTTCTCTAGTTCCTAGAACTTGTTCCCTCAGCTTTCTAGTTCCTGGAACTATACTGCCCCTGACCGATTACTTGGGTGCTGTCCTACCTTATTCTGTTTGTTCTCATATCCTGTTTTGCTGGCTCAGGTGTTATGCAAGGTCAGACCAGACCGTCACAAAGGAGAAAGACAAAGAGAGAATCTTAAAAGAAGTAAGAGAAATACAGTTATCTACAAGGGAACTCCCATATGGTTATCAGCTGATTTCTCAAACACACATGCACACACACACGCACAATTTCCAGACTAGAAGATTGGCATGAAATATTCAAAGCAAGTTCCTATTAGCAAGATTGCCTTATCCAGCAAAGTATCATTTTAAATCAAAGGAGAATAAAAAGCATCCCAGCCCAAAAAAGCTAAAGGAGTATGTCCATCCAAACACCATTACAGAAAATGTTAAACATCCTGCTTTTAGAAGAAGTAGAGTAAGGAGAAGAAGAATGAAACATAGTTAAAAATAAAATGGCAATAAATATGTACATGTCAATAGATATGTATCTTTGAATGTAAACTGCTTAGGAGAGAAGATGGCAGTGAACTAATAGGAGATGAGACCCCCTTGCTTGTGCACCCAATTCAGGCACTTAGCTATCTTCTGGAAAACAAAGAGAACAGTCAACAGAACTTAGCTGGTGTGAAGTCTGGAAGCCAAAGACTACAGAGGACACTTCAAAATGGGTGGTAAGGAGGTTGTACATGTGGACAGGGAAAGTCCCCGGGTGTGGCTTCAGCACCCACGGCTGCAGTGGTGCCTGCATCTGTGGGGAGCCCAGGCAGAGATAGCAGCCTTGTGGCTCTTTCCCCTCCACTGAGGGGAGATCCCCAGACCTAGCAGGAGATGACTTGAAAACCCAAAGTCGATGGGGAGAAACAGGCCACACACACACACACAGCCAGCATCACAGCCTTGTTGCAATGGTGGATACTGACCGGGAGAGTGCCTATACCTGATTTGGGGTAAAAGAGGGCTGCAACTGGCCATGACTGAGATAGACTCTTGACTTATGGGAGAGGTGGAGTGTGTGGAAATCCAGGCACTGCAGTTGGAGCACCCAGAGAGACTTTTTTAAAGGGGGAGCTGAGGCATAGTGGACAGGGACCCCATGTGCCCAGTAGCCCTGGCAACAAGAAGAGAGGGGTTTTCTCCCTCCTAGAACACCTGGGAGGAATGATCAAAAGGGTGCAAAGCAAGGTGGTGCAAAGCACTAGCTCCAGCCTGATGCAGTGGTGCACAGTGGAGAGCACAGGTGCCGCACACCTTGAGGGCAGTGGCTGGGAACTGTGTACCTGAGATTATTTGAGGACTGACTGGGTCACCCTCCTTGGCAGAACCTCTAGGAAGGGATGAGTGAGCCCAACCCCCACACCCTGCAGGAGCAGGGAAGATGTGCAAAACTGGCTGGGCAGGCTCAACAACCTGCAGGGGGCATTTCTGCAAGAGTAAGACAGCAAGAGGAATGCCTAAAAGGGCCCATTTTGAACTCCCCACAATAAGGCGAAATACGCTGGTTCCTAGAGCCCTGTTTTATTGAAGCCATCAAAGCAGGAAGCTCAGAAAGCAGTCAACTAGGGGGATTCTGGGAACCATCCATCCTCCACTCACCTGCAGAGCTGGAGTCTACACCAAACAGGAGAGAGCGGACCCTCTTATACAGATTATCTTCCACCTCCGTGAAACAAACAGCTATTTACTGAGAAACTGTACATCGTTGGAAATAAATGAGGTATAATTACATGCACCCAATATAGGAGCACCCAAATATGGGGAAAATCTTGGAGGACTTCAAGAAAGATACAGACAGCAAAAAAACTTATGCCAGAGATTCTAACAGCCCATTGTCAACTATGGATAGATCTTCCAAACAAAATATCAAAAAGGCTATTGTGGCATTGAACAATGCCCTAGATCAAATGATCTAGGGGTAGACTAAGGCAGGAGGTGCAGGGGTAGCAGGAATGCACCCACAATTTTCCAGAAGACTGAACATTGCCTCCCAGGGGGAGAAACAGAGGCCCCGCCCTCCCAAACACAACAGAAACTCTCTCTAAAGGCAAGCGAAGGTGATGAGGTACTATTGCCAGAAATTGAATGACCCACACTGGGACCATGAACTAATTAAAAAAAAAAAAACACCAAAAAACGAGACAGCTGAGAAAGAAGTCAGAAGGCAAACACCAACAGTTGATACAAATTTCACCTCGCTCTTCCTCAGAACTTGTTTTTTCTCCATTTTCCTTTCATATACCCCTTTAATATTTCTTCACATTTCAATCCTATTCCAACTAACTCACTACTGTTGGTATTTTATTTTTTATTCTTTTTATTCAAATTATACATTTTTCGCATTATTGTTATTCTAAATCCCATATTCACCCTTCCCTGGTCTTGTCCATTTCACCAATCTCCTGACTTTTCTTACTGTTGTCGTAAACTTTATTTTCTCTCACACTAGGCCTTATTTCACTCCACTATTCCTTATTCTCACTATTTGTCCTCCATGTGTACTTGCAAAACCATTCTTCCTTCCTTGAGTCAGCTCACATTGTTTTTCCCCTCTTAAATAGTCTTGAATCCTTTCCACCTTTATAAATTGTGGCTAGTTGGGTGAGGATATCATAGTTATTGTTTTTATTCTCCAGTGGAACTCCTATTGTTTCACTATTCGTTTGTATGTTAAATCCCATAGGATACTCTCCCCCATCTTACTCCACTTTGACTTGCCCTTGCCCTTGACCAGTAGAGTTAGAAATTTCATCTTAATTTTTTTTTTTCACTTTCGTAGTCTGGGCTCAACACCTTACTCTTAATCGTTTTCCTTCCCCGTCCTCTTGAAAGCATTTTTCTTTACTATAGACATCTCATATTCACTTTTCTCTTCTGTACAACATTCTTATTCCCTTTCCACCTTTATTAATCTTCACTCCACTATTGTTGCTATTGATCTTGTTGTGGTGTTTCTGCAATTTTCTTTCCACTAGTTAAATAGAACCTTAATTTCCTTCAAACAAAAATATAGTATGTTCTTCCCTCTTCTTACTTGATTTTTCCTGTTGCCTTCCATGTTTTACATATGTTTCAAATTTTGTTCTCTCCCTTTCGTTGCCACATTTCTATAGCCTACTCTTATTATATCTCCTCTGTCTTCCAGCTCAAAGTCATTCTTTCCTCTTTTAGTCAACCCATTTTCCTTTTGTGCTATCTTTCTTTTTAAATTTTATTTAGTTATTTTTCAAGTACAGTTTTTTGTCTATTTCTCCCATCCCAGCTCCCCCGCCCCGTGTCCCCACTTCCTCACCCCTAGTCCTCATCCCTGTGTCTTTCACACTTGCTCCTCAAAAATCCCTGCCCATTTTCCCCCTTAAATTCCCTTCCCTCTCCCCTCTGGTCACTGCCCACTTGTTCTCTATTTCAGTGTCTTTGTTTTTATTCTGCTTGCTTGTTTGTTTTGTTGTTTAGCTTCCTGTTAAAGGTGAGATCATACGGTATTTGTCTTTCAATGCCTGGCCTATTTCACTCAGCATAATGCTTTCCAGTTCTGTCCATGTTGTTGCAAAGGGTAGGAGCTCCTTCTTTCTCTCTGCTGCATAGAATTCCATTGTGTATATGTACCACAATTTTTGGATCCATTCATTTACTGACGGGCACCTAGGTTGCTTCCAGCTCTTGGCTATTGTAAATTGTGCTGCTATGAACATTGTGGTGCATAGGTTCTTTGAAATTGATGTTTTAGGATTCTTGGGGTATAATCCCAGCAGTGGAATTGCTGGGTCAAAAGGCAGGTCGATTTTTATTTTTCTGAGAAAATTCCATACTCTTTTCCATAATGGTTGTAGCAGTCTGCAATCCCACCAACAGTGAACTAAGGACCCCTTTTCCCCACAACCTCTCCAACATTTGTTCTTTGTTGCTTTGTTTATGATAGCCATCCTGACTGGTGTAAGGTGGTATCTCATTGTGGTTTTAATCTGCAACTCTCTGATAGCTAACGTTGTTGAGCACCTCTTCATGTGTCTCTGGATCTTCTGTATGTCCTCCTTGGAGAAGTGTCTGTTCAAGTCCTTTTCCCATTTTTTAATTGGGTTCGATGTCTTCCTAGAGTGGAGTCGTGTAAGTTCTTTGTATATTTTGGAGATTAAACCTTTGTCTGAGGTATCATTGGCAAATATGTTTTCCCATACAGTTGGTTGTCTTTTTAATTTAATACTGTTTTCTTTAGCCATGCAGAAGCTTTTTATTTTGATGAGATCCCATTTGTTTATTCTTTCCTTTATATTCCTTGCTCTAGGGGACATATTGGTAAAAATGTTGCTGCGTGAAATATCTGAGATTTTCTGGCCAATGTTCTCCTCTAAAACTTTAATGGTGTCACAACTTATATTTAAGTCTTTTATCCACCTTGAATTCATTTTGGTGTATGGTGTAAGTCGGTGCTCAAGTTTCTTTTTTTTTTTTTTTTTTTTTTTGCACATAGCTGTCCACCAACACCATTTGTTGAAGAGACTATCTTTACTCCATTTTATGTTACTGCCCCCTTTGTCAAATATTAATTGACTGTAGAGAGTTGGGTTGATTTCTGGGCTGTCTGTTCTGTTTCATTGGTCTATGTGCCTGTTTTTATGCCAGTACCAGGCTGTTTCGATTACAGTGGCTTTGTAATACAGTTTGATGCCAGGTATTGTGATACCTCCTACTTTGTTCTTCTTTCTCAAAAAAGCAGCTGCCATTCGGGCTCGTTTATGATTTCTTATAAATTTTTGAAGTGTTTGTTCTATGTCTGTGAAATATGCCATTGGTACTTTAATAGGTATTGCATTGAATCTGTATATTGCTTTGGGTAGTATGGACATTTTGATGATGTTAATTCTTCCAATCCATGAACAAGGTATATGTTTCCATTTGTTTGTGTCTTCCCTGATTTCTTTCTTCAGTGCTGTGTAGTTGTCTGCATACAGGTCTTTCACCTCCTTGGTTAGGTTTATTCCCAGATTTTTATTTTTCTTTTTGCTATATCGAATGGGATTTTTTCCTTGATTTCTGCTTCTGCCAATTCATTGTTGGTATACAAAAATGCCTTTGATTTCTGGATATTGACGTTGTAACCAGCTGTTTTGCGAAGTTCATTAATTAGTTTGAGCAGTTTTTTGGTAGAGTCTGTAGGATTTTCCATGTATACTATCATGTCATCTGCAAACAGTGACAGTTTTGCTTCCTCCTTTCCTATTTGGATGCCTTTTATTTCCTTTTCCTGCCTGATCACTGTGGCTAAAACTTCCAATACTATATTGAATAGAAGTGGTGAAAGTGGACATCCTTGTCTTGTTCCTGATCTTAGTGGAAAAACTTTTAGTTTTTTCCCGTTGAGTATGATATTGGCTGTAGGTCTCTCATATATGCCTTTAATATTTTGAGAAATTCTCCCTGTATTCCCACTTTGCTGAGTGTTTTTATCGTAAATGGGTGTTGTATCTTATTGAAAGCTTTTTCCGCATCTATTGATATGATCATGTGGTTTTTGTCTTTGCTTTTGTTTATGTGATGTATTCCATTTACTGATTTGCGAATATTGAACCATCCTTGCATCCCTGGAATGAATCCCACTTGATCATGGTGTATGATCTTTTTGATATATTGTTGGATGCGATTTGCCAATATTTTGTTGAGGATTTTAGCATCTATGTTCATCAGCGATATTGGCCTGAAGTTTTCTTTCTTAATTGTGTCTCTATCTGGTTTTGGAATTAAGATGATGCTGGTTTCATTAAAAGAATTTGGGAGTTTTCCATCCTTCTGGATTTTTTGGAATAGTCTGTGGAGAATAGGGGTTAGCTCTTCCTTAAATGCTTTGTAGAATTCTCCTGTGAAACCATCTGTTCCAGGGCTTTTGTGTGATGGGAGTTTTTTGATTACTGCTTCAATTTCTTTTGTTGTTATTGGTGTATTTAGATTTTCTGCTTTTTTTCACTGAGTTTTGGAAGATTGTATTTTTCCAGAAATGTGTCCATTTCCCCTAGGTTTTCAAATTTCTTGGCACACAGTTCTTCATAGTAATTTCTTACAATCCCTTCTATTTCTGTGGTATCAGTTGTAATCTCTCCTCTTTCATTTCTGATTGTGTTTATTTGTGTCTGTTCCCTTCTTTTCCTGATGAGCCTACTTAAAAGCTTGTCTATTTTGTTTATCTTCTCAAAGAACCAACTCCTGGATTCATTGATCCTTAAAATTGTGCTTTTAGTTTCTATGTCATTTAATTCTGCTCTAATCTTGGTTATTTCCTTCCTTCTGCTTGCTCTGGGCTGTCTTTGTTGTTGTTCCTCGAGTTCTTGCAGGCATAGGGTTAGGTTGTTTGTTTGAAATGTTTCTATTTTCTTTAGGTAGGCCTGTATTGCTATAAACTTCCCTCTCAGGACTGCCTTCACTGTGTCCCATAAGTTTTGGGTTTTTGTGAGATCATTTTCATTTGTTTCCAGAAATGTTTTTATTTCTTCCCTAATTTCATTCTCGACCCATTCATTGTTTAATAGCATACCATTCAGTCTCCATGATTTTGGGTGCTTTGGGTTTTTTTCTTTGGGGTCGGTTTCTAATTTCAGTCCCTTGTGGTCAGAGAAGATGGTTGGTATGATTTCAGTTTTCTTGAATTTTTTGAGGCTCGTTTTGTGTCCTATCATGTGGTCTATCTTTGAAAATGTTCCATGTGCATTTGAAAAAAATATGTATTTAGCTCCTTTGGGATGAAGGGCTCTATATATATCAGTTAAGTCCATTTCATCTAGGGTATCGTTTAATGCCACAATGTCTTTGTTGATAATTTGTTTGGAAGATCTGTCCATTTTTGATAGTGGGGTGTTAAAATCCCCTACTATAATTGTGTTGCTGTCAATATCTTTCTTGAAGTCCTCTAAAATTTTCTTGATATATTTGGGTGCCCCTATGTTTGGTGCATATATGTTTACAATGTTAATGTCTTCTTGGTGGATTCTTCCCTTGAGTATAATGAAGTGACCTTCTGGGTCTCTCTTTATGGCTCTTTATTTTGAAGTCTATTTTGTCTGATATGAGAATTGCTACCCCAGCTTTTTTTTCTTGTCCGTTTGTTTGGAAAACTTGTTTCCAGCCTTTCACTTTTATTCTGTGATGGTCTTTTGTCCTAAGGTGGGTCTCTTGGAGGCAGCATATGTGTGGGTCATGCTTTCTTATCCATTGAGCTATTCTGTGTCTTTTGATTGGAGTATTTAACCCATTTACGTTTAAGGTTATTATTGATAGTTACTTATTCACTGCCATTTTTGTACCTGTGTTCCTCTCTGTCTCCCTCTTATCCTTCCTTCCCTTAAAGCAGTCCTTTTAGTATTTCTTGTAGAGCTGGTTTGGTGGAGGCATATTCTTTTAGACTTCTTTTGTCTTGGAAGCTCTTTATTTGGCCTTCTATCTTGATTGAGAGCCTTGCTGGGTAAAGTAGCCTTGGTTGTAGGCCTCTGTTTCTCATTACTTGAAATATTTCTTGCCATTCTCTTCTTGCTTGAAGTGTTTCCATTGAGAAGTCAGTAGCTAACCTTATTGGGGCTCCCTTTTATGTTATTTATTTTTTCTCCCTTGCTGCCTTTAAGATTCTGTTTTTGTCTTGGAATTTTGCCATTTTGATGATGATGTGTCTTGAAGTGGGCCTCCTTGGGTTCCTCTTGATTGGGACTCTCTGTGATTCCTGGATTTGTGAGACTTTTTCTCTTATCAAATTAGGGAAATTTTCTCTCATTACTTGTTCAAATACGTTTTCTATCCCTTCTTCTTCTTCTTCTCTTTCTGGTATTCCCATTATTCGGATATTATTACGTTTCATATTGTCTTGCATTTCTCTTAATCCCTCTTCATTTTTTCTGAGCCTCTTTTCATTTTCTTGCTCTTTCTGTGAGATGCTTTCTACCTTGTCCTCCAACTCACTAATCCTATCCTCCGCTTCATCTATCCTACTTTGGAAACTTTCTACTGTGTACTTCAATTCGGAAATTGTGTTCTTCATTTCCTCTTGTCTCTTGCTGATAGTTTCCATTTCCTTTTTGATGTTGCTGTAGTTTGCAGAGAGATCATTATAGTTCCCCTGTAGTTTCTGATAGTTCACTGTGAGCTCTTTGAACTTTGTAATAACCAGTGCTTTGAATTCACTGTCTGATAGTTGATCCGCCTCTATTTCATCTAACATTCTTTCTGAAGTTTCTGCTTTTTCTTTCATTTGGGGATTGTTTCTTTGTCTTCCCATTGTTTGAGACTCTTCTTGTTAGTCTCAGCTTCTAAAATTGATCTGTTCTGACACCCTGGGTTTATGGTGTAAACTTCTGTGGTATGATCCTCGTGAAGTTCAGTGGTGCAGACTCCTTGAAGTTTCTTTATGTTCTTCGTCTCCACCTACACTCACGCTGGTCCTTGCGCTGGTCCCTGCGTTGGTCGCCTACCACTGCTGAATGTCCCGGCTCTAGTAGCCGCCTCCTCAAGCACCCAGGCCCGTTACTATGGCAGCGGCACAGAGGCTGGGAATGTTCTGGCTCCCGTATCTGGCTCTCTCTGCTGCCCAGGGCCTTCACAGGGGTTTGGAGTGTCCCGGTTTCTATACCTGACTCCCCAGCGTCTAGTCCTGTCTCTATAGCAGTGGCACAGAGGCTTAGAATGTCCCAACTCTCGTACCTGACTCCCTGGTGTCCAGTCCCGTCGCTATGGCAGCGGCATAGGATCTGAGAACTTCCCGGCTCCCGTAGCTGGCTCCTCAGGGCCCAGGCCTGTCTCTATGGCGGCGTCACAGGGGTTTTGTTGTCCCAGCTCCTGCAACTGTCCCTTCCGTTGCCCAGGCCAGTAGCTGTGGCATCCGCACAAGGGCCGAGAATGTCCCCGCTCCAGTTCCTGACTCCTCTGTCTCCTAGGACCGTCACAGGGGCTTGGAGTGTCCGGCTCCCGTACCTGAGTCCCCGGCTCCCAGGCCTGTTGCCCTGGTGGCAGCACAGGGGCCACGTGAGACCCAGCTCCAGTAGCTGAGTCTGCCGCAGTCTGGTGTTTCAGCATCAGTCACAATCTCTGATCTTTTAATTTCATAAATGCTGGGTAACCGATGGTTTATTGTGCTGTTTCTCTATAGATTGCCAGGATTTTCACCCATGAGTACAGGAGCTAGCATCAGCTCCATCTTACTCCGGCGCCATCTTCCCAGCATCCTCCAAATATCACACCTCTTAAGCTAAGGGGACAATAGCTTAAGCAACTTGAACTTAGCACTGTCCTGGACCAGAAAGAAACCAAGCTCTGGGTACTTTGCCTAACATACCATTTTTTACCCATTTTCTGTGAAGATCAGAAGCAATGCTAGGAGGGGTTAGAAGTGTATAATCACATAAAAAGAGTAGCTTGTGGATTTTATTTTGTCTAGAGCTTAGGAGGTTTTTCAGTTCTGACTCCTCCCTTTGCCCTCGTTATTTTCACATTTATGCAAAATCTTGCTCTGACCTAAGACTCCAGAAGGGTTTGTACTTAGTTTAAGGAATATGAAGTTTTTAGCAGCAGTTAAATTGCCATAAGCTTTATACCCCAGGGAAGCTGAAAGAAGAACCTGTTTGTCACTCTTAAGAATTTAACCCCTGTGTGAAACCAGAATTTATGAACAATGGGATAAGCACTGGCCTGGACTATGTCTGCTTCAAGCCAGCCTTTAGTATGTGGGTTACTAATTTCATGCAGGAAATATCTCACAACACGAGTCCAGGTGATTTTCTGAAAATGCTTATTTAGGTGGACTGAAACAAGAAAAAGACTTAGGGTGGAAGAAGTAATATGAGAGTGCCTACGCAGGTCTGTTTGAATCCTAGAAAAATTACAGGAAAAGAGTGAGGCAAGGTGGGGTTGCTATTAGTTCCACCGAAAGTCAGAGTAAAAGTGGGCCCTGGAAACAGAATTAGGGAGTAACTCTGGCTGAGCTGTCACTGCTCACCGCTCCTCTGGCTACAAGTCTCCTAGGGACCCTAAGTTATTAGCTGAAAGTAAAAGGTTCAGCCCTGGTTGGTGTGGCTCAGTGGATTGAGCATGGCCTGTGAACCAAGGGATCATGGTGCGATTCCCAGTCAGGGCACATGCCTGGGTTGCAGGCCAATTCCCAACAGGGGACACACGAGAGGCAACCACACATTGATGATTCTCTCCCTTTCTCCTTCCCTTCCCATCTGAAGATAAATGAATAAAATCTTTTTTTAAAAGATTGTGTCCCCTGCTGGGAACTGGCCTGCAACCTAGGCATGTGCCCTGACTGGGAATCAAACCACGTTTGTGTGGTTCACAGGCCCATGCTCAATCCACTGAGCTACACCAGCCAGGGCAAATGAATAAAATCTTTAAAAAAAAGTTAAAAGTTCATACCCAGGAAGGGCATGGACATACTCTAGACCCATGCGAGCCTGCACTGGGTCTTCATTCTGAGGGTTTTTTATCTCTCTGTGGATGATAATCTTAGGGGATGGTATTGGAATATTCATTAGCTTTTCAGGTTCACTTTAATATGATGATGCATCAAAATGAGCACATAGTGGGGTTTGGAGAATATTCTTTTTTTCTCCTATACTCTTTCACTTTTATCATGAGTCTGCCTGGCTTTTAGTGTTTTTGTTTTTGTTTTTTTTACTATCTGTCCACCTGACTTCATCTGTCCTTGGGTTTAGCTGGCACAAATACCATTAATTGGGTCTCCTTTTTCTCTTTTTCAGACCAGGAAGATTTAAGGTATGTATATTTGGTTAGGGAGGAGAAATCTAAACCATTCACTCTCAAGTGTCCTTGGTAACTCTATCAAACTGATGGGCCTTGCTTGTTTTCTTTTCCTTTTTTATAGGTCAATATACAAAAAATAAATTTCTTTCTTTCTTTCCATTTTTAAATTTTTGTTCAAGCACAGTTGTCGCCATATTTTTCACACATTTTTTCCACTGCCCATCCCAGCCCCACATATTATCTTCAGCCCTACCCCCTTTGGTTTGTCCATGAGTCCTTTATACGTGTTCCTTGATGACAAGCGCCCTTATTTCCCCTGTTGTCCCCCTCCCCCTTCCTCTGGTTACCATCAGTTTATTCTTTATTTCTATGTCTCTGGTTATATTTTGTTTGCTCATTTGTTTTGTTGATTAGGTTCCACTTATAGGTGAGATCATATGGTATTTGTCTTTTACCACCTGGCTTATACATAATTCTCTCCAGTTCCATCCATGCTGTCTTGAAGGATAGTAAACAAAATGAAGGCACAGAATAGAAAAAAGCGAAAAGAAAGAACAGATTGCAGAAAACAGAATTAGGTGAAAATTGAGACAATGAATACAACAAAAATGAACAACAGTAGAATAAAAACAATGCAAAAATCAAAGAATAATAACAGACAATAAAAGGAGAGAACTAAAGGTGCACAGAGGAAACAGACAAAATGTGGAGAATAAAAAAATGGAGAGATCCTCTCCAAGAACAGAGAATGAGGAGACAATGCATAAAATACAAGAGAGAGAATAAGCAGAGAAGGCAGAAAATGAACAAAGTATTTTTTTCATTCCCTCACAATATATTTACTGTTTTATCTTATTTTTGAAAGTTTTTCTTTATTTATTTTTCAAGTATATTTTATTAGTTATGCTATTACAGTCATCCCATTTTTCCTCCTATTTATTCCCCTCTGCACTGCCACCCATCCCACTGGAATTCCCCTCAGTTAGTTAATGTCCATGGGTCAAACATGTAAGTTCTTTGGCTTCTCCATTTCATATATCATTGTTAACCCCCCCCTATCTATTTTGTACCTACAAATTATTCTCCTTATTCCTTATACCTTCCCCTCTCCCACTGACAACCCTCCATGTGATCTCTGTTTCTATGATTCTGCTCCTGTTCTAGTTGTTTGCTTGATTTAAACTGGTTTTTGATAGTGTGAGTTTGTGATTGTTTCATTGTTCGTATTCTTGATCTTCTTCTTTTTATTAGGTAAGTCCCTTTAACATTTCATATAATAAGAGCTTGGTGGTGATGAACTCCTTTAACTTGACCCTATCTAGGAAGCACTTGATATACCTTTCCATTCGGAATGATAACTTTGCTGGACAGAGTAATCTTTTTGCTTTTAAGATTCTCTCCTCTTTAATCTTGGGTAATGTAATTATGATGTGCCTTGGTGAGTTCCTCCTTGGGTCCAACTTCTTTCGGGCTCTCTTGGCTTCCTGGACTTCCTGGGAAAATTTTCCCTTTGCCAGATTGGAGAAGTTCTCTTTTATTTTTTTAAATAACTTTTCAATTTTATGCTCTTCCTTTTCTCCTTCTGACACTCCCATGATTCTGATGTTGGAATGTTTAGAGTTGTTCCAGAAGTTCCTAGGCCTCTCCTCACTTTTTAAATAATTCTTATTTCATCATTTGTTTTGGTTTAATGCTTATTTTTTCCTTCTTGTCCAAATCATTGACTTTAGTTGCAGTTTCTCTCCCTTTACTATTAGTTACCTGTATATTTTTCTTTATTTCACTCTTCATGGATTTCACTTTTTCCTCTTTTTTTTTTTTTTGGAGTGTACTCAAGAATGTCTGTGAGTATCCTGCTTACAAGTCTGCATCTGATATGCTGGCTTCATCACTTGTTTTTCTGGAGTTTTAATCTTTTCTTTCATTTTGGCCATATTTCTTTGTCTTGGTGCACCTGTTACATTGTAAAGAGGTAGGGTCTTAGTATTCTCCAGGACCGGGCAACCCACATGCTGTGTTTTGACCCTGTATGTAGGAGAGGGGTCAGAGAATGAACAATGCCACTTGCTTTGCTCTTGTCTACCTTTTAGTCATTTGCCTCACTGCCCACAAGCAAGTTGGGCCACTCCAGTGTTGATTCCCAGGTGAGTATTTTGTGTGTGTGTGTGTGTGTGTGTGTGTGTGTGTGTGTGTGTGTGTACACTCTAGAACCCTGTGCATCTATTCAAAAAAACTCTCCTGTGAGGCTGGGAGTTTCTTCTGCAATTGCAATCCCCACAAGTTTTTCTAGCTAGAGGTTTTGAGGCTTTCTTTTCCTGTGCTGGAACCATGGGTTGCTCGGTCTGTCTTGCTCCCCAGTTGTTCCTCCCTGTTTATCCACACACAAATGTGGGACCTCCTGGTTTACCAACCACTGCCATTCTGTGTCCTCTTGACCCTGGCTGCCTGCCTCTGCCCCTCCTGCCAGTCTGAATGAATGTGTCTTCTTTAACTCCTTAGTTGTTGGACTTCCATACAGTTCAAATTTCTGGCAGTTCCGGTGTTTGTTTTTGTTTTGTTTTGCTTTAAATTTGTTTTTTTATCCTTCTTTTCATTGTGCAAGAGACAAAGTGTATCTACCTATGTCTCAATC
Organism: Artibeus jamaicensis; assembly: GCF_021234435.1. NCBI lineage: Eukaryota > Metazoa > Chordata > Mammalia > Chiroptera > Phyllostomidae > Artibeus > Artibeus jamaicensis. The sequence goes on from NW_026521271.1 coordinate 31,592, forward strand.
TTGGCTTGTTTCATGAGATCTTTAATCCACCCTGGAGTTCCTACACCCAGGTGCACATCATACTACTCCAGTAACTTTAGATGCTCTTGGATCTTTATGTGTTTTGCAAATAATTGTATAACTTTGCTGTGTCCTATGAATTACATCATTGACCTAGTGAGTTCCTGAGCTCAGAGAGTAGAGCTTCAGAGGATCACAAATTAAAAAAAAAAAAACTGATTTATTCTCAGTATGGTGTTTCCAAAGTTTTGTCCGCTTAGGGTAGATTTCTCCTAAGTATGATGAAAGACCATGAGTCAACTCATTGGCCTTGAGGAAACAGGAGACTGGTAGATTAAGTTCTTCTAATTCAATCACTGAGTAATTGCTGCTTCATTTATTTCTTCAGGTCTTAAGGCATCCTGTTTTTGGTTCTGATTTTATGAGAATGCCAGTAATGGTCTTCATTTTCCTCTTCCTTGTCTTGCTGTCATCTTCAATTGTTTCCTTTGGTTGTAAGAAATATTCCTTAGGCTATTTGGTTTTCTTTGACAGAACAGAAACAGAAGCTGTATCAGACTGCACCACTTTTATATGTCCTCCTCTTTTACCATATGATGTTTCTGGGCTTCTAGCTGTTCTAGCCAGCTAGTTCTCCCACTGATCACTCCCAAGATGGCTATCTTGATGTGGGACTTGATGGGGGTGGACCACCAGAGAAATTCTTATGGGGGGAGAGCCCCTCACTCTCTGTTAGCTGGGGATCTGGCAATAGTGGCACTTCTTTCCATATATATATATATACACACACACATTCATATTGGTTGCCTCTCATGTGGCCCCAAATAAGGACCTGGCCTGCAATCCAAGCATGTGCCCTGACTGGGAATCAAACTGGCAACCCTTTGGTTCACAGCCCCCACTCAATACACTGAGCTACACCAGCCAGGGCATTCTTTCACTATATATATATATATATGTGTGTGTGTGTGTGTATAAATATAAATTTTCTGTTTAAACTAATACTATATGCTTCTCCTCTCTTATCCCATTCCACTTCTTTCCCCCTTTCTTATTTATAATGTAAATTTTACTTTCTGTCTTTGCCTTGCTCTGATTCCCTACTCTTATCCTTGTTTCTACCTCTACCCTTTCAAAATCATTTTTCTTTCAGTTTGCCATCTCATATTAATTTTCCCTTCTTATAATATCTAAATCACATTACACCTTTATTAATATTGGCTCAATGGCTGTTTGATAGTACAATTGTGGTTAGGGGTTATTTTCGTAGGTATGGGTTGGTTTCCTGGACTATTTGGTTTTATTCTGGCAGCATCTACAAATGGCATATAAGACATGGTGGACAGAGTGACTGTCACTCAGCCAGCTTCAGAAAAGGACCCCACTAGAGAACAAGCCAACAACAATCAAAACCCAACTAAAACAACAGAACCCATATATATGGCATAAACAGCATCCAAATAGCATCAAGTTCAAGAGTATAGAAGCTGGCACCACTGAATCCAACAGGTCTCCAACCACAAAAGTTCACACCATAAAAATAGGGAGTCAAAACAAATCAACCTAATATTCAGAAACAAAAATGAGTAGCAACCTAATACTGGGACACCAAAACATCCACTATCAATAGGAAAGGAGGAATTCTCCAAAAGAGTGCTGAATGAAACAGAGGCAAGAAAACTATCACTCAGTGAGTTCAAAATAAGGGTTATAAGGAACCTCAGTGAGAAGAACAAAGAACTCCAGGGAAGCTACAAGGAATTTACTGTGAATTATATCAGCAAGATAAAGTATATAGAAATTATCAACAAGACCAAAGGTAAATGAACTATACAGTATCTTAAATAAAGAACACAGTTGAAGGAATTAGTAAGTTAGATGGAGCAGAGGATTGAATCAGTGAACTGGAGAAGAAGGTAGAAACAAAACCCCAGAAAGAGGGACCAAACAAAGACAGACTCACAAACAATGAAGATGGTTTAGGGAACTGCAGGACAATAAGAAATGTAATATCAGTATCACAGGTATAGAAGAGGAACAAGGTTTAAAAAAAAACTTGTCTGAAAAACGAATGACAGAGAATCTCCCTAATTTGATGAGAGAAAAGAAGGCATACAAGTTCAGAAATACCAGAGTGTCCCTATCAGGATGGAGGAAAAGATTTCCCCCTCTAAGATACATCATAATTAAAATGGTAAAATTTAAAGATGAAGAGAGAATCTTTAAGGAAGCATGGAAGAAACAGCTAGTAATATGGAAACCCCAATAAGGCTAGCAACTGACTGTGCAACAGAAACACTACAAGCCAGAAGGGAATCATAAGATATACCAACTATTAAAAGCAAAGGCCTGAAACCACTACTACTCTACCAAGCAAGCATCTCATTTAAAGTGGAAGGAAAACAAGGAGATTCCTACACCCAGGAATCAAACAAGGCTGATCAAACAAGGCTAAAAGAATACACTTCCACCAAGGAGCTTTGTAAGAAAGGCTAAAGGGACTGCCTTAAGAAGATGAAGAAAAATAGAGTGAGAGGATAGAGAGAGAAAGAGAGGAAGAAACACAGATAAAAGAGAAAAAATTAAAATGAGTACATGCCTATCAATTATAACTTTAGATGTAAATGGACTAAGTGCACCAATCAAAATACATAGTGTAGCCGAATGGTAAGGTACCTTGATTCTCATGTATCTGAGTACAAGAGACACACCTCAGAACAAAAAATCTGCACAGACCGAAAGTAAAGGGATGAAAAAATATTCCAAAAAAAGCCATATATTAAAAAAAGCTGGGGTAGCAATAATTATAGCAGTCAGGATATATTTCAAAACAAAGGCCATAAAAAGAGACAAGGATATTACATAATACTTAAGGAAATAATCTATCGAGAAGGTGTAACCCCTATAAACATGTACCCAACATAGGAGCACTCAAATACACACACACACACACACACACACACACACACACACACACACACACACAATCTTGGATTTCAAGAAAGATACCAGCAACAACACACTTGTAATAGGGGATTTTAACACCTCACTGAAACAAGGAATAGATTGTTTATACAAAAAATCAACATCAATGTTGTGGCATTGAATGACACTCTAGATCAAATGAACTTAATTGATATACAAATTGATATACAAAGACTTTCCTCAAGAAGCAAAATATGCATTCTTCTCAAATGCACACAGAACATTTTTAAAACTAGACCACATGGTAGGATGCAAAATAAACCTCAACCAATTTTAAAAAATTGAAATATCAAGCATCTTCTCAGTTTACAATGACTTGAAATTAGAAACTAACCTCTAGGGAAAAATTCAAAACACACAAATTCATAGAGATTGAATAGCATGTTACTAAACAAAAAATGGATGAACAAAAAGAGAAAATCAGAAACAAAAGGTCTCTGGAAACAAGAGAAGATGAACACAAAACAGCCCCAAATCTGTGGGATGCATCCAGTGTAGTCCCAAGAGGAAAGTTCATAGCAATACAGGCCTACATAAAGGATAACATATTGTCAAATAAACAACCTAACCATGCATCTACAAGAACTCATGGGAATATAACAAACCAAGCCCAGAGTGAGTAGAAGGAAGGAAATAACAAAGATAGATAAGAAATAAATGATATAGAGATAAAAATAACAATTTGAAGGAGCAATAAATCTGGAGTTTGTTCTTTGAAAAGATAAAGAAAACGTAAAAGCCTTTAACTAGTATAAAAAAAGAGGACACAAATATGTAAAAACAAACGATAAAAACAGGCACATAGACCAATGGAACAGAACAGAGAGCCCAGAAATCAACCCAACTCTCTACAGTCAATTAATATTCAACAAAGGGGGCAGTAACATAAAATGGAGTAAAGATAGCCTCTTCAACAAATGGTGTTGGGAGTACTGGACAGCTACATGCAAAAATATGAAACTTGAGCACAGACTTACACCATACACCAAAATAAATTCAAGGTGGATAAAAGACTTAAATGTAAGTCATAACACCATTAAAGTCCTAGAGGAGAACATTGGCAAGAAAATCTCAGATATTTCACGCAGCAACTTCTTTACTGATATGTCCCCTAGAGCAAGGAATATAAAGGAAAGAATAAACAAATGGGATCTCATCAAAATAAAAAGCTTCTGCATGACTAAAGAAAACAGTATTAAATTAAAAAGACAACCAACTGTATGGGAAAACATATTTGCCAATGATACCTCAGACACAGGTTTAATCTCTAAAATATACAAAGAACTTACACGACTCCACTCTAGGAAGACACCCAACCCAATTAGAAAATGGGAAAAGGACTTGAACAAACACTTCTCCAAGGAGGACATACAGAACATTCAGAGACACATGAAGAGATGCTCAATATCATTAGCTATCAGAGAGATGCAAATTAAAACCACAATGAGATACCACCTTACACCAGTCAGGATGGCTATCATAAACAAAGCAACAAACAACAAATGTTGGAGAGGTTGTGGGGAAAAGGGGTCCTTAGTTCACTGTTGGTGGGAGTGCAGACTGGTACAGCCATTATGGAAAACAGTATGGAATTTTCTCAGAAAAATAAAAATCGACCTGCCTTTTGACCCAGCAATTCCACTGCTGGGATTATATCCTAAGAATCCTAAAACATCAATCTCAAAGAACCTATGCACCACAATGTTCATAGCAGCACAATTTACAATAGCCAAGAGTTGGAAGCAACCTAGGTGCCCGTCAGTAAATGAATGGATCAAAAAATTGTGGTAAATATACACAATGGAATTCTATGCAGCAGAGAGGAAGAAGGAGCTACTACCCTTTGCAACAACATGGATGGAACTGGAAAGCATTATGCTGAGTGACATAGGCCAGGTGCTGAAAGACAAATACCATATGATCTCACCTTTAACAGGAAGCTAAACAACAAAACAAACAAGCAAGCAGAAAAAAAAAAACCCAAAAAACAAAGAGACTGAAATAGAGAACAAGGGGATAGTGACCAGAGGGGAGAAGGAAGGGAAGTTAAGGGGAAAAAGGGGGAGTGATTTGGAGGAACAAATAGGAAGGACACAGAGACGAGAACTAAGGGCGGTGGAAATGGGAGGGAGGTGGGGAGCAAGGGGCGGGGGAAGCTGGGATGGGAAAAATAGACAAAAAACTGTACTTGAGAAATAACTAAATAAAATTTTAAAAAATTTAAAAAAAAAACAAACGAAAGGGAGAAATCACAACTGATATTACAGAAATACAAGATTATACAATTTTTCTACAAACAATTTTATACCAAAAAATGACAACCTGGGTAAAATGATTAATTTGCAGAAAATTATAACATCCAAAATTGAGTTAAGGAAGAGGTGGAAAACTTGAATAGACACATAACAGCTAGTGAATTGAAGTAGTATTTTTTTAAAACCCAGGTACACAAAGCCATGGACTGGATGGCTTCATAGGAGAATTCTACCAAACATGTAAGGAAGAACTAATCCCTATCCTCCTCAGACTCCTCCAAAATATCTAAGGAGGACAAACTCCCAAACTTTTAATTAGGCCAGTATTATCCTAATTCCAAAACAAGAAAAAAGATACAAAAAGAAAGAAAACTACAGGCCAATATCAGAGATGAACATAGAAGCTAAAATGCTAAAAAATATATATAGGCAAGTCTAATGCAGCAATGCATTAAAAAGATCATATGCCAGACTTCCGCCAAGATGGAGGCATAGGTGGATGTGCCGTACCTTCTCACACAACCAAGTTTAGAGACAACTGAATATTAGCAACAGAAAACACAGCCAGAACACAGAAAATTGAACTTTTCAGAAGTCTGTTAACAACAAATTCTTCAGTCTGACCAGTAAGGGGTGAAACCAGCAGCTGGTGGAGCAGGGTTGCACAGGAAAACTTGGTCAGGCAGACTCAGATGCACCCGGAATATAGGTGCAGGGTTGGACCTAGTGAGAGACCGAGCAAGCCACCAAGCGAGTGACCGGGGGGGGGGGGGGTGGGGGAAACAGCGAGGGAGCAGGGCTGTGGGTTGACTGTGGTCACGCATTTCTGCACTGATAGATAAGCGAGGGAGTGGGTGATTGGACTGGGACCCAGCGGGTTCCCACAGCAAACGGCAGTGGAGGGCACCGCCATTTTCCTGCTCTGACTCCACCTCCACATACAGCATCATAACCCAGCGACTCTGAGTGGCCCAGCTCTGATGAACCACCTAAGGCTCTGCTCCTCACCCAGCAGCCTGAGACAGCAGAGGGTGCTGCCATTTCCCTGCTCTGACCCTGCCCCCACATATAGCATCACAACCCAGCGACCTGGGAGTCCAAGGCTCAGCTCCTCACACTTAAAGGGCACAAACAGACCAAAAATGGCTGAAGGAAATCTCAAAGCCCCAGAGTCTATAAATCTAAGCAATGAAGAAATAGCAAAACTCTCAGATGCACAGTTTAAAGCACTGGTCATCAGGATCCTCACAGAACTGGTTGATTATAGCCACAAATTAGACAAACAAATGAAGGCGAAACTAATTGAAATGAATAGAATTGCACAGGACACCAACAGAGATGAAAAGGAAACTGGGACTCAAATCAATGGAGTGGACCAGAAGAAAGCAAATAATGGCCAAACAGAAAAGAGTCAAGAAGCAAGAATTCAAAAAAATGAGGAGAGTCTTAGGAACCTCCAGGACATCTTTAAACGCTCCAACATCCGAATTATAGGGGTACCAGAAGGGGGAAAGGCACAGCCACCAGTGGAAAACTTATTTGAACAAATAATAAAGGAGAATTTCCCCAATCTGGCAAAGGAAATAGACTTCCAGGAAATCCAGGAAGCTCAGAGAGTCCCAAAGAAGTTGGACCCAAGAAGGAACACACCAAGGCACATCATCATTACATTAGCCAAGATTAAAATGAAGGAGAGAATCCTAGAAGCAGCAAGAGCTAAGGGGACAGTCACCTACAAAGGAGTTCCCATCAGACTGTCAGCAGATTTCTCAAAAGGGACCTTACAGGCAAGAAGGGGCTGGACAGAGGTATTCCAAGTCATGAAATCCAAAGACCTACAACCAAGATTGCTCTATCCAGCAAAGTTTTCATTTAAAATGGAAGGGCAGATAAAGTGCTTCTCAGATAAAATCAAACTCAAGGAGCTCATCAACACCAAGCCCTTATTATATAAAATGTTAAAGGGACTTATCTAAGAAGAAGAAGTTAAAAAAACATGAACAGTGAAAGGACAGCAAACTTACAGTTATTAACAACCACACCTAAAACAAAAGCAAACTAAAAGAACAGCTAGATCAGGAGTGGAAACATAGAAATGAAGATCTCAAGGAGGGTTAGCAACAGGGGAGTGGGAGGAGAAGGGGGGAGAAGGTACAGAAAATAAGTAGTATAGACAGTAGATAGAAAATAGATGGGGGGGGGCAAGAATAGTATGGGAAATATAGAATCTAAAGAACTTGAGACACATGGTCATAAACTAAAGGGGGGAGGTAATGGGGACGGGGAGGTAGGGTGGAGGGGAATGAAGGGGGGAATAAAACAACTGTAATGGCATAATCAATAAAAAATAAATAAATGCATGGAATTGCACAGGAAACCAATAGCGACGAAAAGGAAACTGGGACTCAAATCAATGGAGTGGACCAGAAGAAAGCAAATAATGGCCAAATAGAAAAGAGTCAAGAAGCAAGAATTCAAAAAAATAAGGAAAGTCTTAGAAACCTCCAGGACAAAAAAAAAAAAAAAAAAAAAAAAAAAAAAAAGATCATATGCCATGATCTAGTGGGATTCATCCCAGGGGTGCAAGGATGGTGTGATATTCAGAAATCAATAAATATAATACATCACATAAACAAAGTGAAAGACAAAATCACACCATCATATCAATAGATGCAGAAAAATATTTGATAAGGTACAGCACCCATTTATGATAAAATCACTCAGCAAAGTGGGAGTAGAGGGAGCCAATATAATAAAGGCCATATACAAGAGACCTACAGCCAACATGATACTCAACGAACAAAATCTTAGAGCTTTCCCACTAACATCAGAAACATGACAAGGATGGCTGTTTCACCACCTCTGTTCAATATAGTATTGGAAGTGCTAACCACAGTGATCAGGCCAAAAAAGAAAAAAGAAATAAAAGGTTTCCTAATTGGAAAGTTAGGTACAGAGAATAAGTAGCATAAACGGTAGGAAGAAAATAAACAGGGGGAGAGCAAGAAAAGTATGAGAAATATAGAATCTAAAGAACTTGTGACACATGGACACAAATAAAATGGGGGAGGGTGGGGGAGGGATGTGCAGGGTGGAGGGGAATGAAGGGGGGAAATAGGACCACTGTAATGGCACAATCAATAAAATATATTTAAAAAAAAGAACACAAAAATTGATGAAATGAAAATAGAATGGAGAGAATACAGAAAGTGGAAAATACTTGGAGATAATGAAGAACATGCAGATAATAAAGAAAATGCAGAAAAAAAACAGAATACAGAGAGAATGAATAGAAAAATTAAAAATACAGATGATGTTGAGAATATTGAGATAAGGCAAAAAAGCATAAAACAGGTAAGGGAGAGAATGAGAAAGAAGAAAACAGAAAATGTATAAAACTGAGCAAGTGAGGAGAGAACAATGAATGCATAGAAATAAGACATTACATGGAGAAAAGGAGAGAATGCAATAAACTGATATGTAAAGAGTATTGAGAGGATGCAGAAAACAGAGAAAATGAGAATGTAATTGTGACTATGCAGAAGCAAAGAGGATGGGTAGCAAATAGGAGTAAGCAGTAAACAAAGAGAACACCTACATAACAGAAGGTAGAAAGTGCAAAGAACCAAAAAGAATAGAGAGAAGGTTGAATTTAGAAACAATGAAGAGAAAACAAAAATAACAGCAAAAAATGAAACAAACATTGAAAAAGCAAAAGTAATGCCGTAAACAAAGGGTACAAAGGAGAGAGTGGAGATAAACAAGTAAAATGAAGAGAAATGGGTGAGCAATGAAAAATGGAGAGAACTCAATATATAAAGGGAAGCAAAATAAACAACAGATCAAATATAAAAAGAAAAAAGATAATGCAATAAACAAAGAGAATGTGGAGAAACTAGGGGGAATACAAAAAGAAAACACAGAAAAATTTAAAAACAGTGAACAGGAGAGAGAAGATGGGGTCTGGGTAAGAGGGAGCAGATTCCACTTCTCCCTACACATGGGAGAGAAACCTGGCCAATCTATGGAGGAACAGAGCAGACAGCCAACAGTACCACCGCATATATGAAAATAGATTAAAAAAATTGTAGTGGACATTGAAAAACCAGGTGGTAAGGAGAGTGCTTCAGGATAATAAGGGCCCAGGGATCAGCGCGGAGCCAAGGGATCAGCTAAGGGACCAGGAAGGCTGCCACCCCAGGCCTGAGCCTGCTGGGCTGGCCTCAGGGTTGTTGGGAGAGAGCTGGATTGGAGCTTCCTCCCCAGCCAAGCAGGGTTTGAGCAGCAGTGGGAGAGACCTGGTTGCTTGAAGTTGCAGACAGGGGAGTAAGAACTGAGTGGCAAACTCACAGGGGCTGTGAGCACCCATGCATAGCCCTGGGAAGACTGTGTGACTGGAGGCATCCTGGCCAGGCCCACGTGCTTGCAACCCAGGGAGAGCAGCTTTGTGGAACACTGGGGCACCACACCCGAGGACCAGAGTGATCACGCACACCTCCAGAGACCCAGAGACAGCACCAGTAAATCTGGAGCGAATGCACTCCTGAGACTCACCCACTTCAGTAAACTTGCCCCTCAGGCTACTGCAGCCAGCAAGAACAGAAAAACCAGTTTGGCCAGTATAAAACCAGAAAGAGGTTTTTTTGTTTATTTCTTTCTTGTTTGTTTGATTTTTTAAAGTAATTTTTATTTGTTATTATTTTTATCTCTCAATTGCTTTGCTTCTCTTTACTACTTCCTTATTTTATTCCTTCTTTCTTTCTAGTTTTATGTCTTCTACCTTCTTTAATCTGTGTTTTTTTTAAATACCAACAAATGAGACAAAACAACCCGGAACTGTGAAAAGACCAGAGTTGGACCCAAAGAGGGAAAATCCCAACAGCTGAGACTCAGAGACAAATTTCACCTTGCTTTTAAAGAGAACCTGTAACATATTGCATATTTGTATTATTATTTTTCAGTATTCTTATATCTTTTAATTGAATAATATTTTTGTATTTCTCTTCTTTCTGTTTAGTCTTCTTTGCTTGGCTGCTTATATTGTATCGTATGACAGGTTTCCCCTGTCCTCTCATTCATAGTGTATTGCTAATTTACTGTCCTTCACTTCACCTTTGTTCCATTAGCACACTACTGAAGGTCCAATACTCCCTGCTCTTGGTATCTAGATCTCACAGAGATCTAGATCTAGATCTGTCACATGGTTGTTAGTCTAATGTTATTGTAAATAATAGCTGTTCCATACAATTGTAAATACTTCACATCACCCCTCCCAGATCTTAGCCCACTTCACAGTTTCCTGAACTCTATTACTGTAGTGGTTAAGCCTGTCTTCTCATGCACTACACCTATTTACTATCCTTTATTCTCATCTTACCTCAGAATCTGACCTCCCACAACCTCACTGATTTCTAGATCCAACTCACAATTCTTCCCTTCCCAACAAGAGTCTTATCTTCTCTCCATCCTGTCTAAAAAGTGGCTAATAAGGTGGAATATCATGGTTACCACTATACATATCCAAAGGATCTCCTATTGATAGGAGCTAAGGGAAGTAGTCTTTAGGGAAGTAGTTTTTAGGGAAGTAGTCTTAAGAAAACTAAGTTGCTTGTTCGACCTAGCTGCTTGCCCAAGCTTAGGCGGGAAACCGCACACCCCACCTCGGGCAGATACTTCAGGAAGTAAGAAGTTAAGAAAAGAACAATGAAGTAGTAAGAATTGGTCAAGCAGATAGTTTCCTGGAAGTTTTTTTACCCCCTAGCGTGAGCCTGGCTAGCTCAGTCGGTAGAGCATGAGCCCCTAGGCCAATGGCTAACCTGAGCATGGGATGTTCATGCACCTTGCAGGCCAATCATCAGCAAGATCACGAGCCCTAGCTTGAGCCCCTGACCAACGGCTAACTGCCACCTCTCGCTTCTGGAAATCGCTTGCTTGCTCACCTCTATAAGAACCCTAGTCTGTAAGCGTTCGGCGACTCTCATCTGCAGCTATTTTTAGCACGGTGTCCTCCGATGCCCTGAGAACTCGCCCCTGCGCAGGTAAAACTATGATTCAATAAACATCTTTAAACCCCTGAAGGTCTTCGTTCCTTCTCTCATGAACTTGGGAAGCAACACTATCACTTCTCTACTGGCTGCTACAGCAAATATTATAGAATGCTTTCTTGCTGTCTCAAACTGTTTGGCCTTACACCTCCAATTAATCATAGAAAAATGGTAGGTGGAAGCTATGAATACCAGGATACCTTAAAGAGACTGCACCACAGAACCTCACAGGTATTCTATCAAAGAAGTTCATACCATAAATCCAGGGAGCCAGAACAGATCAATTTAAGAAGCTGAGGCTAACAAGAAGAGTCTCACAAACAATAGGAAGACAAAGACACAATCCCCAAATGAAAGGGAAGGACGAAACCTCAGAAAGATTGCTAAATGAAATAGAAGCAAGTCAACTATCAGATACTGAGTTCAAAGCAAGGGTTATCAGGAAGCTCCAGGAGCACACAGCAAATAACAAGAAACCACAGGGGAACTACAGTGAACTCGCTTCAAACTACATCAACATGAAAAGGAAATAGAAACTATCAACAAGGGCCAAGAGGAAATGAAGAACACAATCTCTGAACTGAAGAACACAGTAGAAGGAATCAAAGGCAGGATAGATAAAGCAGAAGATCAGATCAGCAAGCTGGAGAACAAAGTAGAAAAAAACACCCAGAAAAAGCAAGAAAAGGAAAAGAGGATCAGAAAGAATGAGGAGGGATTAAGAGAAATGCAAGAATGTCATCTCGACAAATTCCGAAGATGGTGGTGGACTAGGACAGAGCAGATACCAGTTCCTAATACAAAAGAGAGACAGAACCTATCTGATCGGAGGAGGTGAGACCAGCAAGCCAGCAGTTGCCAAAGCATATATGAAAATAAGAGACCAGAAACCTCATCGGTCATGGAGGAACCATACGGTAGGGAGACAGCAGCGGTACAGTAGTCTCTGGGACCGAGCAGTGGGAAACAGCCGGTGCAGGGTAGGGGAACCAGCGCCCAGTGGCGAGAGCCCAACGGCACTTGGGACTGCGTGCAGCGCACAGACGGCTCCCTCCCTAGGAGTTTTGGGCCGGGGACCCGCCAAGTGACCCAAACAGAGGGGAGCAGAGGTGATTTCAGTCTGTGCATAGTGCAGAGGTCCGGCGGCTGGTGGGAACTGTGTCTGGGAGAGTGCCTAACGGAGTCTGAGACAGCGTTCAGCGTCCAGACGGCTCCCTCCCTGGGAGTTTTCCACTGGGCAGGCCAAGTGGACCAGGCAAAGAGGTGTGGAAGAAATTTCAGCCTGTGTGCAATTTGGGGAACTAGTTGCTCCACACGCAGTGTGTCTGGGCAAGTGCCTAGGAGCTCCTAGGCTGGCATTCAGCGCCCGGGAAGCTCCCTCCCTAGGATTTTTGGGCCCGGACCTGCCAAGAGACCCAACCAGAGGGGAGCAGAGGAGATTTTAGCCTGCACACAGTTCTGGGTCCAGTGCCCAGCGTGGTGCTGCTCCATCCCTAGGTTGCTATTTCTTCTGCCAGAGGTTGGCCATGGGACCCAGACAAACACAGGAGCAGAAGGAATACACACCACGCAGCGTGCCACGACGTGCACACAGAGTTTCTGGGTCAGCACCCAGTCCTCAGATCGGCTCCCAGCTTTCAGTCCACCTCCCTCAGACTATCTGGAAGCCCC
>NW_026521272.1:0-6846 GCF_021234435.1 Artibeus jamaicensis
TTTGAAAATCAGTAAGCATGAATCCTATGACTTTGTCTTTCTTTTTCAACATTTTTTTTTTTTTTTGGCCACTTGAAGGGCCTTATAATTCCTTGTGATTTTTTCCATTTCACAAAGGGAGCTGTTGGAATTTTGTTATGGATTTTGTTGAGTTTGTAGATCTCTTTGGCTAGTATTGACATTTTAACAGTATTAAATCTCCCTACCCATGAATATATCTTTCTACTGATTTAGTTCTTCTTTAACATCTTTCAAAAAATATTTTTTTTAGTTTTCAGTGTAGAAATTTTCCATCTTCTCGGTTAAATTTATTCTTAGGCTTTTATTCTTTTAGATGCTATTGTAAATGGAATTGCCTTGTTAATATTTATTTTGGATTGCTTTCACAAGTTAATGAAATCACAGTGCATTTTTGTGTGTTGATCCTATGCCCCACAGATTTGCTGAATTCATCTATTAGCTCTAGTAGCTATCTTGTCAATACTTAGGATTTTCTATCTATGGGATCATGTCATCTGCAAATAGATAATTTTACTTCAATGTGCATAATGTTAATTCCTTTTTTCTTTTCTGATTTCTCTGGCAAAAACTTTCAGTATATTGTTGAATATCAGTAGTGAAACTGGCAACTTTGCCTTATTCCTATCTTAGGAGGGAATCTTTCAGTCTTTTACCAATGAGTATGACGATAGCTGGGGTTACTACTATAAGACTTTATCATGTTGTAAAAATTCCCTTGTACTTCTAGTTTTCTGAGTGTTTTCATCATGAAAAGGTGTTGGATTTTCTCAAATGCTTTTTTGTGTCAATTAAGATGATTATGTGTTTTTTCTTTCATTCTATTAATGTATCATATTACATTGAATTTTTAAAAATATTTTATTTATATAGTTTTAGAGAAAGGGGAAGGGAAGGAGAAAGAGAGGAAGAGAAGCATAGATGCACAAGAGAAACATCAATTAGTTGCCTCAACCCAGCCTGCAACTCAGCCCTGTGCCCTGACTAGGAATTAAACTGGCAACCTTTTGGTTTGCAGGACAACGCCCAACCCATTGAGCTACATGATCGGGGCTATATTAATTTTTTTTTTTTTAGTGTTGAACCACCCATGCATTCCTGGAATAAAACCCACCTGGTTATGATACATACTCTTTTAAATATGCTGTTATGTTCAGTTTACTGGTATTTTTATGAGAATTTTTATATTTATTAATCACGAGGGATATTGGTCTTTAATTTTCTTGTGATATTATTTTCTCTTTTTTTAAATAAATTTCTACTTCAAAACTTTTTTATCCATTATTATAAAAAAGTTTTGATTCTCTTTTTTTATTTTTTTAACTTTTTTTTAATTGATTATGCCATTACATTTGTTCTATTCCCCCCTCCGTTCCCCTCCACCCTGCACACCCCTCCCCCACCATTCCCCCCTTTAGTTCATGAACACGTGTCTCAAGTTCTTTAGATTCTGTATTTCCCCCTACTATTCTTACCCTCCCCCTATTTTCTATCTACTGTCTGTGCTACTTATTTTCTGTACCTTCTACCCCCTTCTCCTTCTCCCACTCCACTGTTGCTAACCCTCCATGTGATCTTCATTTCTATGGTTCACTCCTGATCTAGCTCTTAATTTGCTTTTGTTTTAGGTGTGGTTGTTGATAACTGTGAGTTTGCTGTCCTTTCACTGTTCATCTTTTTTATCTTCTTTTTCTTAGCTAAGTCCCTTTAACATTTCATATAATAATGGCTTGGTGATGATGAACTCCTTGAATTTGGTCCTTTATCTGAGAAGCAATTTATCTGCCATCCTTCCATTCTAAATGAAAACTTTGCTGGATAGAGCAATCTTGGTTGTAGGTCTTTGGTTTTCATGACTTGGAATACTTCTCTTCCAGCCCCTTCTTGCCTGTAAGGTGTCTTTTGAGAAATCAGCTGACAGTCTGATGGGAACTCCTTTGTAGGTGACAGTCCCCTTATCTCTTGCTGCTTCTAGGATTCTCTCCTTCATTTTAATCTTGGCTAATGTAATTATGATGTGCCTTATTGTGTTCCTTCTTGGGTCCAACTTCTCTGGGACTCTCTGAGCTTCCTGGATTTCCCGGAAGTCTATTTCCTTTGCCAGAATGGGTAAGTTCTCTTTTATTATTTCTTCAAATAAGGCTTCCACTCATGACTGTTCCTCTTGCCCTCTGGTACCCCTATAATTCAAATGTTGGAACGTTTAAAGATGTCCTGGAGGCTCCTAAGCCTCTCCTCATTTTTTTTTATTCTTATTTCGTCATTCTTTTCTGTTTGATCGTTTTTTCCTTCCTTCTGGTCTACTCCCTTGATTTGAGTCCCAGTCTCCTTTCCACTACCGTTGGTTTCCTGTGCATTACCATTCATTTCAATTAGTTTAGCTTTCATATATTTCTCTAATTTGTGACTAAAATCAACCAGTTCTGTGAGGATCCTGATCACCAGTGTTTTGAACTATGCATCTGAAAGTTTGGCTATTTCTTCGTCACTTAGATTTATTGGCTCTGGGGCTCTGAGTTGTTCTTGAGCCATTTTTGGTCTGTTCGCGCTTATTAAGTATGAGGAGTGGAACCTTAGATGTTCACCAGGGCGGGCCATTCAGGTCACTGGTTTGTGGCGCTGTACGAGGGGGCGTGGTCAGAGCGGGGAAATGGCGGCGCCCTCTACAGCCGCTTGCCACGGGGACCGCCGGGGCCCCGGTCCAACCACCCACTCCCTCACCTGTCCGCCTGCGCACAAATGCGCGACCACAGTCAACACGCAGCACCGCTTCCCCGCTGTCTCCTTCTCGGTCGCTCGCCTGGTGCCTCGCTTGGTCGCTCACTAGGTCCAACCCTGCGCCTGGATTCCGCGCATCTGGATTCCGCGCCTGAGTCCGTCTGACCGAGTCCTCCTGTGCAACCCCTCACCAGCCGCTGGTTTTGCCTCTTACCGGTCCAGGGCTGTGTTGACGCAACAGCACTTCGAAAGCAAGTGTCAATTTTCCGTGTTCTGGCTGTGTTTTCTGTTGCTAATATTTAGTTGTCCCTAAACTTGGTTATGTGAGAAGGCACGGCACATCCACCTATGCCTCCATCTTGGCGGAAGTATTCTCATTTTTTAAAATTCTTGTTTCTTCCTTCTTTTTTGTTTGGTTGTTTCTTTCTTTCTTCTGGTCCACTCCATTGATTTGAGTCCCCATTTCTTTCTCATCACTATTGTTTCCTTGTGTGTTTTCCTTCATTTCACTTAGTGTAGCCTTCATTTTTTCATCTAATTTGCAACCAAATTAAACCAATTCTGTGAGCATCCTGATAACCAGTGCTTTGAACTGTGCACCTTGATAGGCTGGCTATCTCTTCGCCAACAGTTACATTTGCTATAGAGCTTTTGATCTGTTCTTCCATTTGGGCCTTTTTTTTTGTCTTGTTGTGCCTGTTACGTATGAGGGGCAGAGCTTTAGGTGTTCACCAGAGCAGGGCAACCCAGTTGCTGGGTTGTGACGGTGTATGTCAGGCGGGGTCCAAGAGGGAACAATGGTGCTTGCTCCACTCTGTCAGATTACAGTCCCTTCCGCCACTTCCCCCAAGCAAACTGGGTCCTTCTGGTGATGATTCCTGTGTAGGTGGGTTTGTGTACATTCTAGGACCCTGTGGGTCTCTCCAATGAACTTTCCTGTGAGGCTGGGAGTTTCTCCTAGCACCTCAACCCCTGCAAGTGCTTTTAATTGGTGTTTTGAGGCTTTATTTCCCAGCGCTGGAGCCCTGGGTTGTGTGGTCTATCTTGCTCCCGAGTTTCGCCTGGTTTATCTGCACATGTATGTGGGACTGCCCAGTCAGCCAGCTCCCTTGCACTCTGTGCCCCGCTTCACAGTCGCTGCCTCACTGGGTTTGCCCATTGCCACCCTGTGCCCAGGGTCTGCCAGCCACGACCTGCACGCCCAGGGTGCACCTGCTGCCATCGTGCACACCTGGGGTCCATCAGCTACTGCCTCGTGTTCCTGGTGCCAGCAATTTTTTGCTGCAACCCCTCTCTACCCAGCTGTTGGATTCTGTCTTTCCTACCAGTCTGGATAAATGTGTCTATTTTAACTCCTTGATTGTTGGACTTCCACACAGTTCAATTTTCTGTCAGTTCTGGTTGTTATTTTGTTTCTAAATTCTTGTTGTCTTTATTTTGGTTGTATCTTGAGGAGCACTTCTGGCATGCCTCCATCTTGGCCAGAAGTTTCTTATGGTATCTTTATCTGGTTTTGGTACCAGGGTAACATTGGTCTCATGGACTGAATTAGGAAGTATTTTCTTTTATTTTTTTGGAAGAATTTGAGAAAGATTGGCATTAATTTTTTAAAAATGTTTGGTAAAATTCATCAGCGAAACTGTCTGATCCTGGCCTTTTCTTTGTTGGGAGATTTTTCATTATTGATTCAATTTCCTTACTAGTTATAGATCTATTAGATTTCTATGATTTTCTTCATGATTCAGTTTTGATAGATTGTGTTTTTCTAGACATTTTCCAAATTCATCTAGGTTATTCTGTTTCTGAGCATGAAGTTTTCCACAGCATTCTTTTATAATCTTTTTTTAAATTTCTGTTAGATTGGCAGCAATATTCTGACTTTTATTTCTGATATTAGTTATTTGTGTTTTCTCTCTCTTTTTTTAGTCTAGCTCAAGTTTCTTATTAGTTTTGTTGGTCTTTCAAAGACCAACTTTGATTTCATTAATTCTTTTTATTGTTTTTCAATTCTCAATTCTATTTATATCTGGTCTTATCTGTATTATTTCCTCCTTTTCACAAGCTTTGGGTTTAGTTTTCACTTCTATTTCTTCTGTCTCAAGAAAGTAATTACATTTCAAGATGTAAAATAATTGATTTGAACTCTTTTAAATATAGGTATTTACAGCTATAAATTTTCTCACAGCACTTTGTTGCAACATCAGATATGTTTGGTAGGTTGTATTTTTTTTAATTTTTTAAATTTTTTTATTGATTATGCTGTTACAGTTGTTCTATTCCCCCTTTATTCCCCTCCACCCCACCCCCCATCCCCACCATCACCCCCCTTTTAGTTTATGACCATGTGTCTCAAGTCCTTTAGATTCTATATTTCCCATGCTATTCTTGCCCCCCTTCTATTTTCTATCTACCGTCTATGCTACTTATTTTCTGTACCTTCTCCCCCTTCTCCTCCTCCCACTCCCCCTCTTGCTAACCCTCCTTGAGATCTTCATTTCTATGTTTCCACTCCTGATCTAGCTGTCCTTTTAGTTTGGCTTTTGTTTTAGGTGTGGTTGTTAATAACTGTGAGTTTGTTGTCCTTTCACTGTTCATGTTTCTTTAACTTCTTTTTTTCTTAGATAAGTCCCTTTAACATTTCATATAATAAGGGCTTGGTGATGATGAACTCCTTGAATTTGATCTTATCTGAGAAGCACCTTATCTGTCCTTCCATTTTAAATGAAAGTTTTGCTGGATAGAGCAATCTTGGTTGTAGGTCTTTGGATTTCAAGTGACTTGGAATACCTCTTTCCAGCCCCTTCTTGCCTGTAAGGTCTCTTTTGAGAAATCCGCTGATAGTCTGATGGGGACTCCTTTGTAGGTGACTGTCCCCTTAGCTCTTCTTTCTTCCTAGGATTCTCTCCTTCATTTTAATCTTGGCTAATGTAATTACGATGTGCCTTGGTGTTCCTTCTTGGGTCCAACTTCTTTGGTACTCTATGAGCTTCCTGGATTTCCTGGAAGTCTATTTCCTTTGCCAGATTGGGGAAATTCTCCTTTATTATTTGTTCAAATAAGTTTTCCACTGCTGGCTGTGCCTTTCCCCCTTCTGCTACCCCTATAATTCGGATGTTGGAGCGTTTAAAGATGTCCTGGAGGTTCCTAAGACTCCTCCTCATTTCTTTGAATTTCTTGCTTCCTGACTCTTTCTGTTTGGCCATTATTTGCTTTCTTCTGGTCCACTCCATTGATTTGAGTCCCAGTTTCCTTTTCATTGCTATTGGTGTCCTGTGCAATTCCATTCATTTCACGTTAGTTTCGCCTTCCATATGTTTGTCTAATTTGTCGGTATAATCAACCAGTTCTGTGAGTGGATCCTGATCACCAATGTTTTAAACTGTGCGTCTGTGAGTTTTGCTATTTCTTCATCGCTTAGATTTATTGGCTCTGGGGCTCGTGAGATCCTCCTGCGCCATTCTTGGTCTGTTTAGTCCCTTTAAGAAGCGGCGCCTTGGATTCCCAGGTGCTCGGTTGTGACGCTGTATGTGGGGGCGTGGTCAGAGCGGGAAATGGCGACCCCTCTGCTGCTTCTCACAGCTGGGTGCGGAGGAGCAGTGCCTTGGGTGGTTCACCTGGGCTGGGCTGCTCAGGAGTCGCTGTGTTGTGACGCTGTATGTGGAGGTGGAGTCAGAGCAGGGAAATGGCGGCGCCCTCCACTGCGCTTGCCGTGAGGACCTGCCGGCCTGGTCCAACCGCCCACTCCTCGCCTGTCCACCCTCGGCACAAATGCGCGACCTCAGTCAACACGCAGTTCCGGGCCTGGCTGTCTCCCCCGGGTCGCTCGCCTGGTTGCTCTGGGTCGCTTCACTAGGTCTGACCCTGCGCCTGGATTCCCGCCTCGGCCTGAGTGTGTCTGGCCGAGTTTTCCTGTGCAACCCTGCTCTGCCAGCCGCTGGTTTCGCCCCTTACCGATCAGGCTGAAGAATTTTTGTTAACGGACTTCCGAAAAGTTCCAATTTTTCGTGTTCTGGCTGTGTTTTTCTGTTGCTAATATTTAGTTTTCTCTAATCTTGGTTGTTTGAGAAGGCACGGCACATCCACCTATGCCTCCATTTTGGCGGGAAGTCC
>NW_026521273.1:0-2473 GCF_021234435.1 Artibeus jamaicensis
AAAAAAATTATAGGCCAGTATTTCTGCTGAATAAATATGCTAAAATCCTCAACATAGTATTAGCAATATGCTCCAGCAATGCATTAAATAATCATACACCTTGACAAGTGGGATTTATTTTGGAGACAATCAGCTGGTACAATATCCACAAACCAATAAATGTGATAAACCACATAAACAAAATAAAGCATGAAAGTCAAACGATCATCTCAATAAATCCAGAAAAAAATCATTTGATATAATCCAGTGCCTATTTATGATAAAAACTCTCACCAAAATGGAAGTTGAAGAAACATATATTTCAACAAAATAAAGGCCATATATGAAAAACCAACAGTTAACATCATGCTCAATGAGCAAAAACTAAGTGTTTCCCTTAATATCAGGAAAAAGTCAGGGGTATCTGCTTTCACCACTCTTTCTCAACATAGTACTAGAAGTCCTAGCCACAGCAATCAGACAAGAAGAAGTAACAAACTTCAGGCCAAGATGGATGCATAGGTAGACACATTGTGCCTCCTCGTGCAACCAAAATAAGGACAACAACTTAGAAACAAAATAACAACCAAACCAACAGAAAATTGAACTATACAGAAGTTTTACAACCAAGGACTTAAAATAAACATATTCATCCAGACCAGTAGAAGGGGTGGAGTCCGGTCACGGCAAAAAATGTGGTGATACTGGGCATGAGAGGCAGCAGCTGACAAACTCTGGGCACGCAAAACATCAGCGGGCAGACCCTAGACATGAGGTGGCAATAGGCAGACCCAGTGAGGTGGTGATTGGGAAGTGAGGCACAGCGTGCAAGGCTGACTGGGCGGTCCCACATTCACATGCCTATAAAGGCAAAACTGGGAAGCAAGACAGACCATGCAACCCAGAGTCCCAATGCAGGGAAATAAAGCATCAAAACACTGACTGAAAACATCTATGGGTGTTGAGGTTCTGGGAGAGACTCCCAGCCTCACAGGAGAGTTTGTTGGAGAGACCCACAGTGTCCTAGAATGTACACAAGACCACCCACATGAGAATCAGCACCAGAAAGGCCCAGTTTGCTTGGGGGAAGTGATGGAAGGAACTGAAATCCGTCAGAGAGCAGACCAAGCACCATTGTTCCCTCTTGGACCCCACCCCCACATACAGCATCAGAACCCAGTGACTGTGTTGCCCCACCCTGGTGAACAGGTAAGACCCTGCCCCTCACTACATAACAGTGCAACAAGACAAAAAAAATGGCCCAAACAGAAGAAAGAGATCAAATCTCTAAAGCAAATGCTACTAAGCGACAAAGAGATAGCCAACCTATCAGATGCACAGTTCAAAGCATGGGTGATCAGGATGCTCACAGAATTGGTTGATTTTGGTTGGAAATTAGATGAAAAAATGAAGTCTACACTAAATGAAATGAAAAAATTACACAGGGAAACAATAGTGACAGGAAGTAAACTGGGACTCAAATCAATGGAGCGGACCAGAAGAAACCAAATAATGGCCAAACAGAAAAGAGTCAAGGAGCAAGAATTCAAAGAAATGAGGACAGTCTTAGGAACCTCCAGGACATCTTTAAACACTCCAATATCCGAATTATAGGGGTACCAGAAGGGGGAAAGACACAACCACCAGTGGAAAAACTATTTGAACAAATAATAAAAGAAAATTTCCCCAATCTGGCAAAGGAAATAGACTTCCAAGAAATCCAAGAAGCCCAGAGAGTACCAAAAAAGTTGGACTCAAGAAGAAACACACCAAGGCATATCATAATTACATTAGCCAAAATTAAAATGAAGGAGAGAATCCTAGAAGCAGCAAGAGCTAAGGGGACAATCACCTACAAAGGAGTCCCCATCAGACTGTCAGCAGATTTCTCAAAAGAGACCTTACAGGCAAGAAGGGGCTGGAAAGAAATATTCCAAATCATGAAATCTAAAGACCTACAACCAAGATTGCTCTATCCAGCAAAACTTTCATTAAGAATAGAAGGACAGATAAGGTGCTTCTCAGATAAGACCAAATTCAAGGAGTTCATCATCACCAAGCCCTTATTATATGAAATGTTAAAGGGACTTATCGAAGAAAAAGAAGTTAAAGAAACATGAACAGTGAAAGGACAACAAACTCACAGTTATTAACAACCACACCTAAAACGAAAGCAAACTAAAAGGACAGCTAGATCAGGAGTGGAAACATAAAAATGAAGATCTCAAGGAGGGTTAGCAACAGGGGAGTGGGAAGAGGAGAAGGGGGGAGAAGGTACAGAAAATAAGTAGCATAGACAGTAGATAGAAAATAGGTGGGGGAGGGCAAGAATAGCATGGGAAATATAGAACCTAAAGGACTTGAGACACATGGACATAAACTAAAGGGGGGTAATGGTGGGGTTGGGGGGGCAGGGTGGAGGGGAATGAAGGGGGAATAGAACAACTGTAACAGCATAATCAATATAAAAAATAAATTAATTTAAAAAAAATAA